>NC_045734.1:9105991-9110923 GCF_008692095.1 Etheostoma spectabile
AAGAAGAAGAAGAAGAAGAAGAAGAAGAAATATAAATTCATGAAAATGTGTTTTCACTGTTTTTCATGGGACCATGAAGCGTGTACTTAAATTGACCCGCGCTTTGCACATGCTACTACGGTAATTTGTTGCGTGACGTAATTGCCAAGAGGCTGCCTTGTGGGCGGTTCTGCAACGTGCACATACAGGGAGCAGATCAGTCAACGGAGCAGCATTACCCACAAAATGCCGAAGCGTAAGTGCAGCTTCACAGTTGAACTGCCAAAAAAACTTTCCACGTACAGTCCCATTGAACCGTATGCAAAGCTAGCACATATATTTCAGTGTATAAAGGTGCTGGGGATCTCAAAGTTGACTTTGACACCGATAAACCTTATCTTATTACATTGAAAAGGTTTTAAGAGATATTAAGTTGAAGCTGGATTTTGAAGCTGACACAGAATAGGTCATATTTAGTAGGAATACATTATTTCATATTTGTTTTTATTTGAAAGAGCTATTATTTTGTTAGAGGTTGTTACATATTTTATTACATAACTTATTTTTATAGTTATATATTTTTATGTTCATTAACCTCTGAGAAGCCTGAATTTGTGTTTTGAGGCCGGAGTGTCTCTTTTTTGGAAATCAAAATATGGTCACCCTAGGGAAAGGCAAAACGTCAAGCTACATGTCAAGTAACCACAGTGATGTGACTGTCGCGGATGGAGTCTTATGACAATGTCTAAAAAGGTGAATACGCGCGTGTCGAGTTGATGTGAACAAAAAAAGCTAAGTTGCTTAGCTGTTTGCATTGTGTACAGAACGTTAGCTTTTAATTTGTTAGCGGCATACCAACATGTCTTCTGTCAAAGTTGTATTAGTGTGTGTGTGCTAATAGTAATACTTGGTAACTGTTAGCGAAGATATTAAAAACGTGTAGACGTACGTTACTTGAAGTTGTCGTCACTGAACCGCTTCGAACAAGGTATGGCTGTGCTAGCATAAATATTTATAAATTGTAGCAACTTAAGCCAACGTCACACGTATAAGATAGTGTGTCATAGCATTCCTTTCTGTAAACATGACTAAACTTTATGGGAAATGAGAAATATGAGAAACAAAAAAAATGGCCGGAGTTGTGTAAAAGAGCTATTGTTTAGTTAATTAACTAAAACGCGTTAAAAGTTGGGAGCCCACAAAGTCCACCAGATTTTTGCAGTGGTAATGTTGTCGATGATGACTTTCATTTTTAAAACTAACTCCAAACAGGGTTTGAAAAAATAAGCATTTGGATTTGTCAATGAAAATGCAGCACAGAGTTGGAAAACAGATACTGATGTTGAAGTTGAACAAACTGAACAAGTTGTTATTTAGTTGATGAATTATTCTGTCAGTTGTCTTTATCTGAAACCACAATATGATCAAATTAGGCAGAATGTAGCTAGTATTTATTATAGAAGCTGATTAGGAAACAGAGTGGCCCCATTGTGTGCAGTGAACCTGTACTCATTGAGGTGTCACTCAGTAACAACTCAATGTGTATTAGGTTTTTCTCTATTAATACATAAATGTGTTGTAGGATTTTTCTCTAGGTTGCTTCATACATATTCAGCGCAGTTTACATAGAGATACAGTACATGAAAAACATAACTTTAAGGCATGTAATGAATTAACTATGGGCAGTATAGATAGTATAGTATAGTACATCACATACATTACACACCTTCCCATTGTATAGCTTAAGCTCACTATAGTTAAGACAAGTCAGGTGTTGAGAGGACTGAAACTGGCCCGACATAATAACTAATTCATGAAAAAACAATGACTTAACCTTTGTTGTTCATGGACCAGATGCATTGTTTCTGCCTTTCAGCGTGTTCCACTAAATGGTGACGTCTCTACAGGGCATCATGAATGTTTTGCAAAGCTGATTTAATTGAGTAAGAAGACATTTGTGTTCATTAAACAGATAACCAAGAATCTCTCCTTGGACCCTAGGAGGATAAGATATCTCCTGACATTTGTCGCCTAGTCTCCGATCATCCCCTTGCTCGAGCTGCCTACATCTCATCAGCGTAACCTTCCACCAACTTGTGAGTACTAACATGTTGCATGTGTTTAGTGGTAAAGGCACATGTTTATATGTTATGTGGGGGATGATGTGGATATTTTTCTACCAACTTTCAAGAAACTTAAAATATACCAGATTTGCATTATGGTTTGATCACATCTCTACTGTTGTGAATGAGATCAGGCTTTTTACAGGCACCTTTCAGCTCCAGGGCCTAAGTGTTTGGTACCCCAAAAGATAGCATTTGGTGGGTGTATTGCTTTACATGGGCTACAATCATCAACAATGGATCATGTGGCAGATGGTAGGTGACAGTAGTCTCTCTTACCTGACTCTGCAAATTCCCTCAGCTCTACAAAACTTTTTAGTGTCTATTAACTCATTGGCTCACATTCTACTGCTTTGGTTCACTCTCGCATCGCTCACCTATGATAACTGAATCCATGCTACCAGTCCAGCACCAAACGGCAGACCGACAAAGTCAGCTGCTAGCTGGTGAACATGATAGAGCATTTAGCAGCTAGAGTCAGCTATTTTCCGAGTTGTTAATGGAATATTTGACATCCATTCATTGGGTGGACAAAAACCTGACTTTTAAAATTAATGCTGAAGTTACTCTGTTTTTGCAGTATTTTTAAATAAGCAACTGTTTGCTAGCAAGTTCGGCATAATAAAAATAATAATAAAAATAATAACCACAATATTTCAATCTTGTATTTATAGCTTATTTCTGCTTCCCTATAAGTAGCCAAAGTAGTATGAGTTAATAATAATAGTTATCCAATATGATTATCCGATAATAGTTATTGGAGATTTAAATAGTACCAGCTAGATTGGGTTCTATCCTGTACATAATGCTGCGGTGCGCCCCCCAACCAAATCCTGCTCTGGTAAATAGAAACAGCGTGTTTTATATATTTATCTTAAACATATCTTACCTCTGTTAACTATCATTAATGACCGAAAGGATAAAAATAGGCAGTGGGCAAAATCTTAATGAGGAACTCACAAGATTTTCCCTCATTGCAGATATTGTGAATGGTTTAAGAGTGAGAAAGTATCCAACATTAGAACAAAAGATTCCAAAGATGATTGCTTCACTATATCTTTGCTAGCATGGCCTTAGTGTGGGGAAAGGTTGGGGAGGTGGTGGCATTACACTTTTATGATGATGATGATTTATTTATTTTGTCAAGTAAATCCAATCAGAATGCCTGGGAGCTAGCCAGATAGCAAACAGGGATAATTAGCATCACTGGGAAGGTGGCGTCTCCTTGTACTCTGGCCTCCACCTTCTTTTATCTGTAGAAGAGGTGAGGTGGTGGAGAAGCTAAATATTGATGGAACTGCCCATACTCAGTGAAACTCAAACATACTGTCCAGCTTTGTTAAGGGCTGTGTTTCCATGCTGGACTCTCTTATCACTTACACTAAGGATAAGAAAGTCCAGCATTGTCACCCTCAAATAAACAAACCGTGTTTGTTTATCTTGAGTTGCTTTCAGACATGTTCCCTTGGTCTGGATGGAAGAAAGAAATGAATTATATTGGACAGTTTGGACATGGACCTATACATCTTCAGTGCTGTAAGGGCCCACAGATAAAAAAACGTTCATTCTGTTGACTGACAGGAGCTGTGCTGCCCATTGTTGCGCCTTTTTGTGTATTAGTGGAGACTGCAACTCCTCTTTTCAGAAATTATGTAAAGTTAGAAAGAGTGGATGGAAACGTGGTTTGTTATGCCATAATATGAGGTTATTAATTGCTGCCAGACCATGCTACATAAGGAATGTAGTTTAAGGTTTTTATTTTGTAGTTGAGAACGTTGTTGCTATATAAACAAAAAATCATGGAGAACCTTTTAATCAGATAGCAATCCATTTCTGCTCCTCTTTTGTCATTTTCACTTGAGCTAATTAGTTTTCAAGCACTGAATTTTTTTATCCTCGTTTTAAATCAAGAATGTTTTGCTGTGTCTGCTGAGGTTTACATCAGGGATTGTTACAGACATCCCTTGTGTGTTCAAACTCACCACCTCTGGAATGTCCCCGCTGTGATTCCCCAGAAGAGTTATATACTAATTAAATCATGTCTTTACAGGATGTACTGGTAATATAAATGACTCGGGATGTAGAATTATCTGTCCAAATAACCCACCCCCAATACACTTGTTACAATACTGTTTAAATACATTTGCATTTTGGAAGTTGTCAATGTACACCGTTTCTGGGCGCCTGGGTAGCTCACCTGGTAGAGTGTCTGCCCGTACATGAAACTCATATGATAGATATGTCAAGTAAATGTTTACGTGCCTTAGATTTAAAAGAAATGTGAGTGTCCTGATAATAGTTCAGTAATAAAATCCTAATGCCCTGACTACTGCAGCAGGCAAAGCAATTGCATGGTTTGTTTTGGTTCCGGAGCTAACCTCGCAAGTGTTCAGAAATGGACAGAGAACTTTGTGAGTGTTTAGAAATGAAGGTGAAGAAGCAGAACATGTGTTGTGTTAATGTGCGTTGTTTTGCTGTGCATCTGTGTTCCTTTTCATAACTGTTCTCTTGATTTCCATTAACAGTTTGTAGTTAGGGGACTTTTATACTTTTGTTGCTCTGTATA
Organism: Etheostoma spectabile; assembly: GCF_008692095.1. NCBI lineage: Eukaryota > Metazoa > Chordata > Actinopteri > Perciformes > Percidae > Etheostoma > Etheostoma spectabile. Next base: position 9,110,660 of record NC_045734.1, read on the forward strand.
CAATGATGATGAAAAAAAAAGGTCTGAGGTTAATTGAGAAGGAAGTTGGGTGTTTATGATGCTCGGATAAGATGGAGTACTGTATTGGATATAACTGATATGCTTTTGGGCATTTCAGCTATGTCATGCAGAGGCCTGATGTGCTTTATGGGCCGTACCCATTACATTTGGGTGGTATCCAGTTTAGAGACGTCCTCTCCTCCCTCCTAATAAACTGCTGGCTTGTGCCTACTCCGTTCAGAAACTGAATACCAAACACTAATA
>NC_045734.1:9110933-9117570 GCF_008692095.1 Etheostoma spectabile
TCTCCCTTCTCATTAGGTCGGACCCCCCCCCCACACATACACACACGCATTTTTAGGCATTAAATAAATTATATTTAATATTTCATCCTTGTCTCCTATATAAGTAGAACTGCATTTTTTTCAATGACGGGATTGAAACTGATACCATTGACATTTTACGACCCCGCGGTATACCGTATTACCGCCCAAACCTAGTACCCATTATGATATACTTTATGTTCTCTCTCATTGTGATGCAGTATTCTCGTGGATGCTAAGCATAATGCCTATTAGACCCTAAAGGCATTACTAAAGGCAATAAGAGCAGCAATATTGATTAGAGATTGTCTCCTGAGTGATAAAGGTCAATTTGAATTGCTGAACTCTTAACCTCTATTTGGATTATTACTGCTTGCAACTGAAAAAGACCAACACAAAAAGGATAGCAAATGTAAGAGGATAAACTGGGGAACTGTTTCGTCCTCCAAATAATGGTTGATGGCTGTCCAAATTAGAACAACTGGCAAGTGAAATTCAGTCCTTGATTCTGACTATGGGGATTGTTATTGTCCTGTTTTTGTGCTTTAGTTTTGCTCAAGACATTCTGTGTATACCTTGGGGTGTGCTGAATAATTAATAGTGCCCTAATGACAACTGTAGTCCTAGATATAAGAATGACCTTAAAAACATTGATGTTTTTTTGATGTTGCATATCACTTTGAACTATAAATTTATTTACATTTGACCCTGGCGGACTAATCTATAGCCAGCGTTGAAGTTGAAAATCTGATAAACTGGTAATGCAGTGTATCACAGTTGAGCCTCTTTCTTTTGTTTCTGTAATGTATAGCTCCATTAATCAATGTTTTTTGTATATAATTACTTCATGTAATGCCAAAGGGTTTGCTCTTAGTGACAATCCGACTCTGCGGGTCAACAGTATGGACGTTTTTAGTCTCTTGTAGTTCATAGTTTTGTTTGTGCACATTCACAATGTGGTTCAGTCTCACAGTTTGCTGTGGGTCAAGTGTTTGCCTCTAGGGCTGTCAAAATTGACAAAAAATTACATTTGAATATTCCTTTAAAAAAAGCGTTTGAATATGAAATATACATTTTGATGCATTATGCCCACAAGAGTACAAACCAATACAATGAGGAACATATCTAAGTAAATTTAACTTGAACATGTATTTTCTATTTCAACACGTCAGGGATTCTCTGTTGTGGTGGGGGTGGGTGGGTGTGTTGTGTGTGTGTGTGTGTGTGTGTGTGTGTGTGTGTGTGTGTGTGTGTGTGTGTGTGTGTGTGTGTGTGTGTGTGTGTGTGTGTGTGTGTGTGTGTGGTACAGTGAGTGAGAGAGTGACAGTGATTAGCTTCGGCGCGAGTAGCGACCTTGAGTTATAGTGAGAGAAACAAGTGTCTCTCCTGTGCCCGGACAGAACTCTGTAGCAGGAAAAGTTAACCCTCTCTGTGATTTCATGTTGTTTATTGTAGGGATAAACCAATTGGCCCTCGCTGATTATCGGTCCTGTTATTTTGCAGTCTGCAGATTATCAGCATTTTTGTTTTATTTGCCTGATAAACGATAATGTAAATTAATTAATAAGACCTACGTACATACCCATGGCGTTGATTTAACACAGAAGAAGAAATCAACCTAAGAAACTAACAAATACTGACCTGTTCATGTCATGTTCATTTGCTGTACATTATTGCCATATGATAAACTCTACTCTCTTATGTAAAGTTAATTGTTATGTCACAGAAAAAGCCCTCTCATATTTTGTAAATAATTAGGCTTTTGTACCATAGTTATAGGGACAGTTATGGAGCTAGAACAGTGACAGTAACCTGTGGTATTGAAAATAAAATTTGGCATTGAAACAACAATATTGGCATTGAAAACTGTTGAACTGAAGTATAAAACAAAACATTAAAAAGTAATAATCTCATAATCCTATGATTTTCATTTTGAAATTGTTTGCCTCATGATGGGTTTTTCAAGTCAATGTAAATTTTTCTTGATGTCCGTGTCTTTTCAGTGACAGTTTTTTTTTTTTTACGCTGTCAAGATTTTTACAATGTCACTGTTTTCAGTTTCAACTTTCGTCACTGTTTTGGCATAGGGAGAGGGGCTGAGGGGAGGGATAAAAGGGGGTGGCTTACGGGTAACTTACAGAGGTACTGGCGAGAGACCACACCTCAGACGATCCTCCAGAAACCGCAAATCTGCAATGTCTTCCACATGTTCACCTGGAACCTCCAAATCCATGTAAGTCTGTTCATATCGGCCATTTTTTCACATAATAGGTTTCTAGGCAAATACACACTCACTAAAAGGCTGGACGCATTCACTGACAAACTACATTGAAGGTTAACACTAAACCAGTCTGCTTCTGTGTGAAAAAATGTCAGGATTCCTATGGAGGTGCGGTCTCTCGCCAGTAGCCTATGTAAATTCCCACAAGCCACGCCCTCTTTGTCCTTCCCCTCAGGCCCCTCCTACCTATGCCAAAACAGTGACAGAAAGTTGAAACTGAAAAAAGTGACATTTCAATACCACAGGTTACTGTCACTGTTCTAGCTCCATAGACAGTGATGATCAATGGGTTCATGCTACAGAGTTCTTTGGCTTTTCCCCGTTCTGCTGCCCAAAACATCTACACATCTGCTGAGCCAGACATACTTCTATTGGACAGATGTGTGCAATACTGGTTCAAAAAGTGAATATGCAAACGTTATCATTATGTCTTATGTCTAAGTATGATGTAGTTTGGTTGTATTTATATTACAGCTCTGCTGTACGGTAAAGCATCGTACAGTTTCTGTGAAAGGTTTGGAGGAAGCTACAGGCAGATGTCTGTTGCTTTGCCTCGCTCTAAGTGAAGGTGACAGCATTCAAACAGTGACAGGCTTCCATGTGACTGAATGAACATTTCTGGAGGCACCCTGCAAGGCTTTTTTTGGTTTGCAAGGGCCTATCATCAAGGGAACCTGCATGGCGAAAATAAGAGTGGCTTTTTTTTTGCCTTTGTTTTTTCACGTGCTGCCAGCAGCACTACATCAACAAACTCCCTTCAACCGCTTGTTCTCGCCATGCTTTGATAGGCATGGTGAAAACTGGCTTTTGAAGGAAATGTATATTGATGTAATGAAACTTATTTCATCCTGAAAGTGCACAGTCTATTGATTTTAGAAAGTTGTACTACATAAAAATAACAAGGTATATTGAAAGAAATATGAAAGATACACTTAGGAACAGTAATTTTGAGTGCTTTTATTCATCCTTGGATCAGTGATTATTCACAGTCGATACTTCAAAAATGACTTTAAATTCATTAAATTCTAAACATATACAGGTTGGGAACAGCATGTAGAGCACTGTCAAGGTTTTTATTTACTTAGCAAAAGTAATAGATAAGAGATGTCAGTTTCACAGTTTATAAGCTCCCTGGGCCCCTAGAGGGCTGCCTTAGCCTCTGGCCATTCATCCCTTACCTTAGGCATCATCTGAAAAAAAAAACCTGATGCTTCGAGTCATTCTGCATCCCTGCATCTGTCTGAAAATAATTGGTCAGGAACCTCTTCTCCAAAAAGTGGCACGAAAGAGTAATAGCTTGCAGCACATGTCTGACAGATTACATTTGAAATTGAAAATGTATAGACCTACACTATGTGAACTACTAACCTCATATGTAGTTTAAACAAAGTTTCCTGTACTTTATCAACACTCCTGAGGAGAGAAATTGCAGTTGTTTTAGGATTTCTTCTGATGTGTAGTTTAAAAAAAAAATAGAACCCTAATTAGATAAGTAACTATAAGAGGTGTCAGTCAATTAAAATATTTTAAATCACACATTTTCTATCTATTTTAAATGTACTTTAAAGGATACTATTCAAATTTTTTAATGCTCAAGTGCTATTTGAGACTTAATGTATGCCTACTCCGGTGGTAATTACATTCACATTGACTGTACATGCAAATATCTTTAGTCTCTGAAAAGGCTTTGAAACTCAACTCGCCATTCAAAACATCCTTTTCTTTATCCATTTCTGCTTAAGGTTCATTTCTATTTTTGGGTCTTGAACTGCTTTTTTAATGATTATTGATTTAGTTCAAATGTAAGTAAAAAAGATTATTACTCAGAACAGGTAGTCTCTCTTTACATGAAGTGTGTGTGGCTCTTAAAAGAACCTTTTATTTGTGATTCAAGATAAGGTTTAATATCTTAAGGCAGGGAGTGGCATACACTACATTCATGGCGGTCACCGTCTTCGTCTTGGCGTGTCTGTGTTGGGTGACGGTCTCACGGATAGCTCTCTCCCTTCAGCACATTGCGGGTTTTCTCGTAGATCAGACTGGAGCTGCGATCTCTCTGCTGTGGGGAGCCAGACGGCGGATGGCCGGTCTGGTGATCCCCTGGATGTTATCACGGAGCACTTTACAGTTTCTGGTAGCCATCCACAAAGCATGGATGCACAATGTTATTGCTGCACCGCTTCCCAAACTACGGTAAGGCCCTATGGTCGAATCATGTGTGTTATTTGTGCATCAACAAAAAGAGAAGCTTTAAAAAGAATTAAAGAGTTTGACGGCCCTAATCATTCATGTTAAATTAATAGTAACAGTACTAAGTAGTAGTAAGTGTAATTGAATGTTAAAATAAAACAGTGTTAAGTCTAAGTTACTGTTTTTAAAGCTGTAGTTTGTAGTTTCTTTCCCCCCCATGGGGAATTCTAAGTAATAACAACAAAACTGTTGCCGTGTCCACATTACACTAACCTTACGTGATTGTGGACACGGCCCCACTCCTCCCCAACACCGTTGCTTTTGACACGGAGGACACGGAGGATAGGTAAGGTTAGCTTTGGCTGTTTCACCATCGTCCGTCACACTGTAGCTCTGCTGCCGGAGGCGTGAACACGCAGAGACGACCATCTCTTTGTAGTGCTCTCTCTCCTGATAAAGTGGGAACGGGAAACTAGAAAATTCATTCTCTGTCTACTGCACAGTAGACAGAGTGGGAGACTCATGTTACTGAGAAAAAGCTCTATTTCAGTGATGACTGTTGGAATGTAGAGCTGTTTAACATTTATTGTTTTACAAAAATAGAACAGTTAGTGTTTAGTGTTTGTTGTTACATTTTTTGTGAGCAGTTCCTGTGAGGGTTATGTTTACGTAGTTGGTTGATCAGTTGATCTACTATAGCAATGTTCCTCCTTTCCGCTGGACAACTTGACCTTTGATGCCTAATGAACTTTTTATGCAATTAGTTGATGTACAAAAACTGGATTCAGCAAAGAGATGAGTAACTTAAAGAAAAACAAAAGAGCTAATATAGTTTCCATTGCCATTTGAATGATTGGTTAAACAGAGTCTTAGTGAATGGAAATACTCCAATAATGGTACTTTAACACTTACAGTATTTGTGTAAATGTGCTCTTTTGCTGGTTTTGCCTATCACAATAACACAGGAGTACCTGGTTAAAACCAAGGCCAAAATTGCTGCTTTTCCCACATGGGAACCCAATTGTATTGTCCATTATTTCTGTGAACGACATATTCAGTCACATCCTCATATGCATGGGAACATACTGTATGCACAAAAGAAGACTGCTTTCTTCAACATTTTAAATGAAAACATACATAAAAAATACATTTATTTACTTGCCATCCAGTGTTGAAGGGAACTTAAAATGCATAGAATGGATTGGGCCTGAATCTGCACAGTGTAGCCAACCTCTAATAATAATGTGGCATACCTACATTTGCCATTCTTTTTGGCCATGTCTAATCCGGCAGAAGAAAGGCTCCTGTGCTCAAGAACTGGAGGGAAAACAATACCATTGGGCTTTGCCCTACCTGTAAGCTCACAGATGAGACAGAAACAGTGGAAAATTAGGGGGTGAAAATCATTATTCTCTGAATGAGATGTATTGGGTTTGATCAGAGTGTGAATCAAAGCCCATCTCTTAGACTACTTAAACATTCACTTTTAAAATTCCAACCTGATTGTACTTTTATGGAAATTTCTTGCCATCAGTTGCTGCATTCTCTCCTGTCTCCAGGTCCTCGTGTATCCCTGTAGATATCTGACTCTGCCCTTCATTAGAATTCTCTTGGTAAGAACGCAGGAGAAATGAGCAGAAGATGTAAATTCAGTCGAAAAGAAAAGGTTTAGATCTTTTCCTTTTTTGTCCAGGGAATAGACAAAAAAGAAAAAAAGAATGTTGGATATAGCCCACCACTTCATTGAGTGAAACCTGACATCGGGGCAGAAGACTAAAGAATTTCATTAAGAATGTGTCACAATGCGTCACAATCACGGCCATCATCACAATAGAAATTATATTGTGTGTGTATACATATACTATTTTTTATTACTTGATGCTTCTGTTAATTAATGGAGGAATATACAGTGGTGATTACAAGACAATTAGAAAATTAATTCAATTCAATTTCTATTTATAGTATCAAATCATAACAAGAGTTATCTCAAGACGCTTTACAGATAGAGTAGGTCTAGACCACACTATAATTTACGAAGACCCAACAAATCCAGTAATTCCCCCAAGAGCAACTATTTAGTGCAACAGTGGCGAGGAAAAACTCCCTTTTATGGACAAACCTCGGGTGGTGAGGGAAACTTCCTTTTGA
>NC_045734.1:9117580-9117650 GCF_008692095.1 Etheostoma spectabile
AAACCTCGGACAGACCCAGGCTCTTAGTAGGCGTGTTTGACGGTGCCGGTTGGGGGTGTGATGAACAGTG
>NC_045734.1:9117660-9147019 GCF_008692095.1 Etheostoma spectabile
AGTCACAATAAAGATAATGGAACTATGAAATAGTAGTTGTAGTAGTTTATGGTGTAGCAGTGCACAGCTGAGCATGGCAGGGTGTAGCAGGACGTTAAAATTGGTGGCTACAAATGTATTCATAGCCAACATAGTAACAACGTAGGAATGGCTCCTTAATTAACATAATAAATATAATAAAAATAACATGTAAATTAACAATTATTCATTTATGCTAAAAAGGTGTGTATATAACTTGATAACTTGACTTGTTCTGACTTATTCAATTTTTCTGATACCATGTCTTACACCTCCAATTTGAAACCAAAGGGTATCATGCTAAAGTTATTTTGCCATAACTTATGATTATTGTAATTTGTCTTGTTTGACAATTATGGATAAATATGCATATATAGTTAATGCAATAAACATATTTTATGTGTTTATTGTTAGATTAATTAGTTGAGGACGGATGACTGGTGGGCACCCACTTACAGATTGGAGTTAAGACATGCTCAAGTGGGATTTGGGTACAATGGGACTTGGAGGAAACAATCGGCAGGGCCTTGTCACCACAACTTCATCAAATCCTTTTGCTCATCAAACATTCCTGTCAAGTAACCAAATAAATTCAAGCTTGTTTAGCCCGAGTACTGCTGTGCACTCATGTGTGATCATGGGAATTTTGACAGTGCTCACAGCCCAGTGCACAATCAATGTTGTTACAACGGCTAATTGGGGTTGGATAAGGATTTGAAGTTACAACACTTTGGCTCATTACTAGGCCCGTGGAAGCACAAGTAGACGATTGCACTGAGCATCTGTTCCGCCAGACAGACACAAGACAGACAACTAGTGGTGTAACGGACTATAATTGCCACGGATTTATTGTAAAGTTTAACCATAATAATAGTGTGAAATCAATTTTTACTGTCGCTGGTACTTAAAGTAGGCTGAAAAATCTCTATGGAGTGTTGATGAAAAGATACAAGTAACACAATTTCAGTAGCAGTTGGTAGTTGATTTACTCGAGAATAGAGGGCTTAAAGCCGGGATTGGGCAGCGAACCCCGGTGCTAATATGACGGTGCCTAAACAATCGGTATCCACCAGACGGAATAGCAACGCGGATTGCGGTGCCTCATTTTGCTGTCTCATAAATACCTGTGCTGGTCTCTGATGTTCCGAAACTGAGGCAACAGAAACATCGCCGCATGTCATACTATTTAACACTAAAGTTACACTTAACAACAGATATCTTTAGCATACTGTTAACTAGCAACTGGATAAAACATGGTTAAAACACTGAAAGCAAAACGGTGTGAAAGTGTGACTGCATTTCACTGTAGAGGAGTCCAACAGGACGTACAACATTCTGCCGCTAAAGACACAAAATAGCCCTTGGTTGGAAAAACAACATAGACTTCAAACTGGTAAACCTCATGATTGTTCAAAGTTATTGTCAAATTCCCTCATCTGTTTTTGACATTTAACAGCAAATTTACTGGTGAAATAAGTTTTCAAAGTTTTTATTGATGGGTTGCAGCCCTATGGACAACTGAAAGCCATAGTTTACACATGTCGGCTATAGACATTTTGATTGTTGACGTTTTTTTTGTATATAAGAGATGATCAACGTGTTCGAATTTGCTAGGCTACACTGATGTTGCTATTACTTTCCTTTAAGTACTTTACTTTCTTAAAGGTAGTGTTGATTGACATGTGGCAACATGGGTATTTCGAACTTGCTAAATGTGATTGTCGGAGTTTGAGGCAGTTCCATGAAGGTATTTGTTTAGAAAAATTCTGTTTTTTCTACTTTTTCTGAGTTTATTGCTTACTTTCAGTAGTCTATGCAGTTGTCCACACGTACTTAAGAGATGCATTTATATTGGTTAGAACTGTTCTAATGGATACTGCTGCAAAACGGTTAAATGGACTGGTTACAGTAGTGACAGCAGTACAGAACTGTAATACTTACGTTTCTACAAAGGCAATTGATGTATTTGTCTACATTTACTTTGCTGGGGTTTCCCACAGTTGGGGATACTAGAACAGAAAGGCTGCATTAAGTCTTGCCTGTCTCACATTTTACCTCATCTAACTGTATACTACATTTACTTAGCAGATATGGGAATTAATGCTTTTGATTTGTACAAAGGAAAAGTGTACATTTTCTAAATAAAGAGAACTGACAAAATACCAAGATAGTAATGATCTTGACTGATCTTGATTATACATTTATTCTCTCTCTCATCATCGAGAATGTGTTGCATACACCTATCAATCAGTTACTTTTGTAATTAATTTAGTACTCTAAATGTGTGAAAATGAGTAGAAACATTAGCAGTATGTATGGGTATGACTTAATTATAATATGTTTTTCATTCCTGTTAAACTGAAAAAAAATGTTCAGTTTCTTGCTTGATAAATCAAAGCAAACTACATGTTTTACATTCTATTACTATAAAACACTTAAAGCAAACCGTTGTTTCTCTTCACTACTTGGATTTTCACCTTTCATCCCTTAAAAATGGGCCAAAAATAAATACATGGAGTGTGCTGAAGGATCAGTCAATAGTTTTTTTGGACACTTCATTTTGAATGTCCCCTAAATTTTGTTAAGATTTGGGGAGCTGAGAATCTACAGTAAATGATTATTCTTCTGATATTTTCAGATAGGAAGCAAGAGAGCCACTTTCTTAATCTATGCTTTGAATAAGTGTGATGCCAACGTTGCCCCAGAGTCGTGGCCACACAGGAGCATCCTTGAATCTGAAGGGAGACACAGTCACATCTCTGCTCTGGTGACGATATTGTGGAAAATTAACAAACCTTTCAAGTGGAAAGTTCTTTGAGTGGCTGCCTGCCATGATGGACACAGAAAAAATGTAGTCTCTAGTATTTCCTTACCGACCAGGGAAATGTCATCAAGGCCGAGCAGAGTCACATGGCAGCCAACCAGCATTTCTTCTCATTATTAAAAAGCCATGCACCAGCTCCCAGATGCTAATCAGTCTCCCAGAGACCTCAGCGCTGTGTGGTTAGTACAGATTTACAGCTCTTCTAAGCCCTCTGCTTTTATTAAAGATGATCCTTCACACAGAAGGAAAGGGAGGTTCTCCAGACAAATGTTAAAATGCAATGCAAAGTTTCAGGCATGAAAGGCGAAAACGGTAGGACTATTCCACAGCTATTCCAGGGAGGATGAAAAAAGGAGGAAAGAATAAAAAAACATCAAAGGGCCAAAGAAGAAGGAGTAAAAAAGGAGAAAAGCTGTGAAATATTTAGGACGAGGTCGCAACAGGTGGTCAAGAGTGCAATGCAGGGCTATCATTACCATGATGATGCTTGTACTTATGAAATTTAGTCATCTGTTTTCTCCTAATAAAAAAAGAAAAGTGATTCACACACGGTAACCTAAAAAATGAAGCACACAATTGGATTGTTTCTAGATGTAGTTCAATGGCAATTAGGCTGTAAGAATTCAAATTAGAAACCATATCATTGTTATAAAATCATTGTAAAAACAAATTGGGCTGCTTGAAGCTTGTTGTGAAAAAGGAAGACTTCAAAAATGACGTACATACTATGAAATATAGCGCTAAAGTTCCATAAAACTGATTTGATTCTAATTATTGTTTGCTACAAACCAAGAAAAATAAGAATTCTACTGGAACGTTGTTTCTACCTATATCTGGTGGCCTAATCCTGTACAGCGTATTGAACAGTTTAAAGTCATGTCCCAAGAATTTAAACAACTTGTCCAACAAGATGTGACTTAATTTTTTAAATGCAGAGTAAAATGTTTGTTATTTTTAAAAAGCTTTGAGCTGTGTTCGGGGATTTTGACTTACAGTATCAATAAGAAACCATTTCCACTCTGAGAGTAAAAAAACCTCCTGCAGTATTCAAATGTTTTGTAGTTATTCTTCCACATTCTGTAAATGAAAACCAGTCATGCTTCAGAGGCAAACACTGATAGAACAATGCACCAATAAGAATTAGACATCTAAAATGGCCTCTATTTGAATAGATAGGCTCAACACTATCTGAAAGGAGTGTCCGCCTTATTTGGGGAATTTAATTGATAAATTATAATCGGATAAACATTTGGGACTACAGTGTTTCTGAATACACTCATTATCTCCCTACACATTCTACACAAAATCATGTTCATTCATGAATGTAATACTACAAAATTCACCATTATTCCTGTTAGAATATAAATTTAGCCAATGTTAACATTTGTCAAACTTATAGTTATCTGCAAGACATTTACTGTAAGAAAAGAATTTTAAGATATGATGAACTGATCAGAAGTCACTAGTGTGATTCTAGTATTTTAGACAACAGAAGATGAGCAGCATCATAATATATAATATATGTATTACATAATCCAATGGTTATTACTATGTGTTAATAATTTAGTTTTAGAATAAATCTCATCTCAAGTTTCCAGAGCCCAAAGTTAAACTGGCTTATTTTGTCTGACCATGTCATGTTTGACCAGCAGTCAAAAAACACTTGATCGATAATTGAATCCATAATTCAAAATTGTCATCAGTTAATCTTGATTTCAGTTTGAGTTTCAGTTGAGTCTGTTAAGGAGTAGATTTCATGTGTGTATATTAGTGTGTAGTGTAGTACGTTTTGAAGTCACAAAGATAGTGACTGCAATTAAAAGAAGGCAAACTCTCAGAGTAAGGTTTAGATAAGAGATTTTCAAATACCTTTACTTAGAACTAGGTCTGAACAAAAGAATGTGATTAGAGTGTGATTAATTGAATGTGAATATTTAGTTGAATGCTTGGCCTAACATTTGGTTTAAGCACAAATAGGACATTTTGTTTACAGAAATGTTCTATTTTCAGTGAATTTTTCGTTTATTTTTTATTCCTTTAACGGGAAAGTACTGATATTTTTTAACGGAATTGTTTTTATTATTTGTTATAATTTTAGCTTCTGTTATAAACGTTGTGTGTTTGACTGTTCAAGGTTCCGTGCTTATTAAAAGAAAACACTTATTGCTGGCAATTCATATCTATGATCTCATCCTTGCTTTCAAATACAGAGGAGTTTTTGTGTCTCATGTTATAATGCTCCATGAAATGTTTTATCTGTGACACAGTAAATATTTAACTTTAGCGCAACTTTTTTAAAATCACGTATCGAATCATAATTGCAATATCTGACAGAAAAAAATCCCAATTCGATTTCCCCCCCCCCCCAAATTGTTCAGCCCTACTTAATATTGTCATCTGAATGATCGTCAGACCGTCAGTAGACTATGGAATTTGCCCTTCCAGAGTGTTTATAGAAAATCACTAACTCCAGTTGGAAGGATTTGTGTGACTGAGGAAGAGCACTGAGCTAAAATCACATACTTTGCATTGGAATATTAATACTTTATAATCTTGATAGGTGTGTGCGCTGTGTGGAGGTATTTATCATTATTGTCAGGTAAGCTAAAGATAAAGAAAGGAAACACTTTACCGCACTGTGTCGTGCTCTATTCCAGAAATAGCATGGTGAAAGCATAACTGCAGGGTGTCTCTGTATTTGAGGCTGTTGATGCTTCTTCTCCTCTTTGTTATGCTTCCTCATTCACCACCCACTACTACACATCTTAATATAGAACTAGATTGCCTTAACATCACTTCCTGGTTTCTCATCTACAGGACATTTTGTAAGCGGTCTGGTCCAGCAGACAGACGGTGCAGTAGTTTATACAGTAAAGTCAGACTCTCTTTTAACATTTAATCTGCATGAAACTAACAGTAAATTATAGACGACAAGTAACAGCAGCTCATCAGTGATCTTTTAAGACAAGCCTTTTAAGTTTTGTCGGTCTTTTACAAGGGCATATCTCCACAGATGAACTCTGTATCTCTAAGATTATTAATACAACCCTTAGGGAGAACAAACTGCAAGTCTAGCAACTGCTTTATAAATCTCTCCTTAAATTAAGGAGCAGTGGTGGGCATCCTTTTCCTGCGGTTTTCCTTCTGCAGGTTTTACACACAGTACTGGAGAAGTCTGCATAGGTTCATAAACCCAAATGTCTCGTGGCAATTATTAGTCACACTAACGACAATGCAATTAAGACCCTTGCCTAGCTAAAAACAACTGAGTATGCAAAAAAGTAAACTGTGCAGGAGGGTTTTTATTTGCCGTAATTCATAGACTGGTCCTAAGTCTGCCTTACAGGTAAGTTTGCATTTCATTTGGCTCTGCTCTCTCTTAACAAACGAGATGAAGAAAAGGGGCTAATTAACATATATTTACAAATTATACTATTCAAACTAATTTTGTTTCTGCAAAATGAATCTTGGATACAAAGGGAACCAAAATGGAAATTTCTGAGCATTAAAATGGATGAGTGTTGTTTTAAGAGTCTTTAGCATCACTGATCTTTTATTAAAGTTATTCAGTAGCCTTTTGCATGATTTCAATGAACAGTGCTTACAGAAGATCACACGACAGAGTGTTTCCAAATTATGTATTTTTTCATCCTCGGCATGCATTCATGAAAAAAAGTTCTCAGTTTGAATGTGTGTGTGTGACATCACAGGAAATTAGCTACAGGTTTGTAATTAATGTATTTGCCTACCAGATTAACGGTACAGTGAAGTAGAATGGAAGTAGAGTCTTTGATCAGTAAGACCATGTTTAAATAATGTTATTTTATAATGTTTTTGAATATTTCACCAATACAAATTCAGACTTCTGGTCCAAATAAAGAAGCTCTATATGATCTAATGATCAGTTTTGTTGTACTGTCACAGTACAACAAAAATTAGCACAATTCTGAAAGAAAGCTTTATTCAGGGTCTGCAGTTTCATACACATTTTATAGCTTAAAGATATTTTATTTACATACTAATGTAAATCACATCACCAAAAACAAATGAAAGGATATTTCTTATGAAAAAGCCTTTAAACAGCATTGTTTAAGCATTTATTAAAGAAAGTTTATTTTTATTTATTTTTTGGAGCTTTTCATTCAGATATCTTTTCTGTCACTTTTCTGTATTCTTCATTGTCAAGGTTCCTAGGTTTTATAAAAAAAAATGGAATTAAAAGATATTTAAGATCTTCACCGTGTATGTTATTGAATACAGATAATATTCACGATTAATATTTTTTAAATATATATTGACATTTGTTTTAAAACTTCATTTTCTCTTGAAGCTCAAACATTAAAATTGCAGACAATGTCCACAGAGTACGGTTGAGATGCAGTTGCATCCACATGAGCCACATGATTTTCAACAATATACAACAGCCTCAGAGCGACACAATTATGAAGCCGTCACAGCAGATATCAGCCTTATTTTTGCTCTCCATATTTCTGCAACACTCCACTTATTATTATTCATTTCAACAGTGAATATACATATCATGATTTGATAATGCAACGATAAAGAAAGATTTTCCTTCCCCACCATAAAGCAAACCATTTGTTCGCTAGCTCCATTTTTTTGTTCCTTTGACTCTGTCATACACAATTTATTATTTATTCCAGTCTTCTGTATTACAAATGGTCTCAGGATTAGGACAAATCAGGGCTCTCCAAACTATCAGGAGGGAAATGGATTCCTGAACAATATGTGTCAACGAAGAAATTGACAAAGAAGTCACAGTGGCTCTGGAGAGGGGCCAAACAATGCCTGTGTGTCGCAGGAGGAAATCTTGCTGTTCCACTTGAGACAAACACAATTTCATATTAATGAATAATTGAGAAAGTTTAGAACTGGGTTGGGATAGATGTGCGTGTGTGTTACGTGTATCTGTGTCATGGTAATACTTGGATTGTTTCCAGCAGAGCAGCCATATAGAGCTGCTGTTTCTTTAGTGGGATTAAGTGGATTGATCTCCAACAGTAGGGGTCACGAAAAGACGTGTTTTAGGAAACTTTTGCTTAAGAATGCATTCCTTAAGCTTTAATTTTAGTGACTTCACACACACCTTGCTTTATTGCTGTATTAGCTGATATTCTCCTACACGTATGTACTGCTCATCTGCATGAACTCACTGTGCCTGTGCCTGTGCTTGTTAACCTGTGCCTCGGTAACAAGGCCACGGCTCGTTTGTTACATGAGAGGAGGAGGAGGAGGAGAAAGAAGGGGGTGGTCGACTTAGAGCACAGTGCCTTGACTGGAGACGAGGACGCTCCATACTGCTACCCCCTTTCCATGCTAATGATCCGAGCTCTGCACGTAATTAAAGCCCTGGTACCCCTCTCCTGTGAAACGCAAGGGGGGACTCTTGTACGTCTCTCAACGTAGCTAGAGGAAGTTTGGAAAAAAAACTTCTGAACATCTATGGTCCATTATGTATAATTTCAAAACACATCCCAAGTAGGAGGAAAAGAAACTTTTCATTTTTAATGACAAAATCATGAATTATTCTATTTATTGTATACACTCACTCTTTCAAAGGTATAGTCCATGAAAGGTGAAACTAAATCAAGTGGGAAGTCTTTTTTTTTTGCTGTTAAGTAGGACTTACCGCAGCAAACGACACCTGTTGAGCGCTGTGGAAATGAGCAGAAGCTAAATGAGTGCAACATTAAAGGGATATCTTTTTAGTATTGAAACATTTTTTTCGGCTCTTCTTTTGTTTTTGTTGTAGTTTCTCCTCCATCTTATTTCCATAACTCTGTTAAGATAAGGACAAAGTGCCATAACAAGAACAAAACACAATGACATACTCCCCAGTACGCTGGAATTATTCCAACACTACACACTAAATTTCAAAACAGTGGTGTTTTTCCTTAAAAATAGAAAGGTGCCTCTGTGATAAATGAAATAACGTTAATATGATCCCCAAATTTCACTATAAACAGCAAAAGTTCATCCATGTGTTCTTGGACAATTTGCAGAGGTTTCTGACACTCATGCTTATCATGTAGTTGAGAGATGCTATGTGATGTGTTATGTGATATTGTGTTGTTTGAAGTCGGAGAATTTCAGCCATGTTTCTAGTTTTAATTACATTATTACTAGTTGTTGCATATCCTGGGACTGAGCTGTGTGCTTGTGGCTTATGAGACGCTAGCGTTTATAAACCAATAATGATTATCTTTAATACATGATTCATTAGTATGTCCTAAGGAAGCACTGCTATTTTATTCCTTACAGGCTGACTTGACTGCTCAGTATGTGACTGCACTGTGTATTGAAAGTAGGAAAAACTCTAGCCCCCATTTTTCTGTTTTTAAGGAAGGGAGGTAGAGTAGGCCTGGCACTGTAATTGTTATCCATTATGTATGACACATTTTTGTTATTCAACCTTAATGAGCTACACAAATTAAAAGCACTCTACTCTATATTTGTTGGGACATTTTCATCTTACGTGCATCTGCAACATACGGTGTAGTTTTCACATTCAGCCAATAGGTGTCCCTACAAACCACATAAACACTGCACTGTGCTGGTCCTGCCTGCAGCATGGCATTGTTGGAACTGCACACATAACAATAATCACCATCACAAAACCATGACAAAAATATTGGTAATTGGAAAGTAATTTAACTTTCCATATACAAGTCCTTCACTTTCTGTTGTGTTTGTTCAACCGAACTAAAGACCTAATTTTAATTTCTGTTTAGTCTCTTTTTAGATTGACTTATCAGAAATAGAAATAAATCATGAAGACTCTGGCTGAATTGATCTTATGTTTAAATAGAAATGTTAAATTATTGCATATATTCACAAGTCATGTAAATAATAAATGGGCAAATTCTAAATTCTAATTCTTGCAATCAAGAATGGACGTTTTGAACTTGGAAAGTTAACTTAAAGGGGGTATTTCCAAAACAAATCTCTCCTAAATCATGAAACAAAATGCGTTGGTGATATCCAGTGTTGCCACACTTATAATTACACCGACCAACTTTACAGATAGACAGCGGCCGAGTTCACACACTCATGAAATAAAACTCTTCTGATTGTAAATGTTCAAGCAACTATGACTATACAAAGTGATTTTCCTATACATTGACTTTAACACAACTCGTGATAGTGTCATTTGATGACAGCAGAGATTAGATTACAAATTTAAGTGCGCTACAAATCTCATCTGTCAGTTATAATACCCGATTTGCCCGTCAGTTAACAGTCCCCAGAGCTAACGCCTCCATCAGGCTCTCCTCATTACAATTTACTGTTCCCAGTCAGCATCTGGAATGAGCTGCAAAGCAATACTGAAGTGGACATTTTTATATCAACAGCTCCATGCTTTTACTGCAATTCTTAAGTAATTTCTTCTTGCCTCCAAAGCCAGGAATAACCCAGCAATAACCAAAACCTGATGTTCCTTCAAGTGCTGTCTCCTTTTTTCTTTGATAGCTTTTAACTGTCTTAAGCCTGTTTTTGTCTCCGCACTGGTACCTTTGGGCTGTAATTGTATTTATGATGTCTTATTGTCTGATATACTGACTGTGGAGTAGCTCTGCCTTGTTGGAGTATTAGGTGGCTTCTTGTTGCAGTTCTATGTGTTGCTTCCCTCATCATTGATTGTTAAAGTGTACTTTATCATGGATTCATTTTACACATTAAGGATTGAGCCGTGGATATACTGTGTATATATACAGTAAATATGCATTGCTTCAATTCAAATCACTTACTATACTACAATACTACATGCTGTTTGTTCATATTTTTCATATTGACCTACTCAGTCAAGTCAAAAATAAATAAATGAAACATCCAAAGAATTAATTCTCTCTTAAGTTGCTGAATCATTTTTTGCAGCACCATTTGTTAACATATTGTTGTTCAAACACACACTCACTACACTTTATAAGCAGCCCTGGTGTACTCAAACATGTAAATGACATCTTCATACTCCCACGGGCAACCAGTGCACACGGCACATAAATAAACATACACAAATTAGATAACAAGGTAGCCACAACCAGGCCTTTGTAGGTCTTTGATAGCAAACCACTATACTACAGAGGATTGTAATAGGTTGTCCTTTTTTGCCTGTTGTTGATATACCATCTGCCCATGTAAAAACTGTATCCCTTTAGGCCTGCAAATAATGACTTTCCATATCCTTGCATCTAACCTGTGCATGGCTCATTTTGCTTTAGGGGAATATGTGACACTTCACGTCCCTCCCCTTCGCTTTCCTTGTCTTTACTACACCTCTACAGTTGATGTTTTTGACTATGGAGATAGGCAGGCCTTGGCTTGCAGGATAAAAGGAAGGGGTAGCGCCCCTCAATCACTCTGCCCTCCAGGAGGCGAGAAGAACGAGGCATGAGAGGGATGGGGGGCCTAGCAGGGTGCAGAGATGTAAGACACATTTAGACGCCAGCTTTGGCTGGTGTAGAAACTGTTGACTTTTTTCCCCCTTCTACCTCTTCTCTATCCTCTTTTGTTGCCCTTAGCGACAAAAGACATGCAAATATTGACGCAGAACTATTGAAACCACTGGTGAAAGCATATTTAAAATGTCAGGGCCCTGCCTGGTAAAGTGAAACAGCTGGAAAGTGCATTTCCCACGTGGTGCAGTGAGTATTGTGGTAGCCACAGGTAGAGCGTACTGTCCACTTGCCAATGCTTGGATGCAGAAAAAAATAACAATTGCACACAAATGTTGTATTTTTCTGCATCCAAGCTGATATCCACCGAGAAAAAAGGCATGTATTAAGGTTGGTGAATCCAATTGAACCACTTTGCATGATTCCAGTACCCCATCTTCTTTTTCATCCTCCCACTATAGTTTTACATTTTCAGGAATTTGCTGAAACAACATCTGTGTAGTCATGCTGGGGGTAGAGGGGTAATGTGGAGAGCCGTATACTCAGAATTGTTACTCTGATCGAGGCACCCCTAGGGAGGCTGCAGGGCCTGGGTCAGCCATATGGTGGCAGAAGCCCCCGGAGGAGCCAGCCCGATAAGCTGGATCAGCTTCAGCACTTCCTGACCAAGGCTCGGGCCGCACCACCAAGCAGGTAATGAGGGGGGTGGTGGCAGCTACCCCTCAGCAGCAGGAACCACAGCAGCACCATTTGGAGCCTGAGGGCAGAGAAATAGAAATGGTTTTATCCATGGCATCTGCAATGCTAAGGGAAATTTAAAGTCAGGCCTGCTGAAACTTACACTAAATCTGCTGAGCCTCTCTGATAAAATGTTTTAGGTGATAACTTGTTGAATGCTGAGGATATTTTGATTATCAAATATCTACAGTATTTTTAAAGAGATAGATTACACTGGGGTTGTATCTAACAGAGTTGTGAAGAATCACCTTCTCTTTTTTATTATTGTGTCGGACTTTTAGAAAATGGAGACAATTATAAATAGAAATCACAATCATATTAAAGGTTTATTTTACACATATAACATCCTTTGTGACGCATGAATACAATGTCAGTACTTTGAGTATTTTTTAGTCAGGAATATTATATAAACGTGTTCTCTACTCTCTCCCGAATTCAACAAAAACAAAATCTTTATGCAACACATTTTATAAAGCAATTTATAAAATTATTCTTGAATGTCAAAATACTTTAGAATAAGTTTGTGTTTGAATATAAAATAAATGACAACAATTCTGTAATAACTGGTAGTGTCAGTGAAAAGCCCAATACATTTTTTAAACCTAAATAGTTATATTAGGCAGTGTAACCCAACAGTAAGCTCTCAGGACCTGCACATGGAGAGAAACGGACAGTTCATTTGTCTGCTGGCAGGTACACAGTCTCCACTGTCAGAGTGGACCGTACCATTCTCTGGACTGATTTCAAAGGTTGCATTCCTCTAATACAAAGACTAGTGGTGGATATGGTATGACTCATCCTCAGATATGTCAACTAAATGAGATAATATAGTTTATAGTTTACAGTAGTGAATTACATTAACCTAAAAACAGTATTGAATCCACAGTTTCTTGTTTGCACTTAGTCACACATGAAACATTTTGGAATTATTTGGGAGATAACACAATTTTCCAGCCATAACATTATTCATAATAATTATTCGTTGTGTTTCAGTATTTATAAGATATAGTAGTATTTTATTTTATATCGACAAAATAATAGTATTTGTCCTATAGGGTTCCAAGAAAAGTAAATGTGAATTGATCAGTGCATACAGAAATCTATTGGATGAAACATTTTGCATTGTTGCATTTCTGTGGCTCAGAATATTACGCTGAGTGGCCATATCTCCCTCCAAATGTGCTTTCCCTTCAACATTTCTGACTGCAAGGCCTTCCCCTTTTTGCTGCTCACTTTCTCTTGTTGTTTGATTCTGTATTTTAACCAGCAGTGTCAGCCAAGAAACACCACAGGACATGTGTAAAGCATCATAACCACTCATGTTTTATATACCAGTTAACACAAACAGCTATAGTTTAATATAAACACTGCTTCTCAGTTTACATTTTAAATTGGTTTCCATTCAGCTGGTACAGAAACCTTTAACTAGTTTTTTGCGATGTACACATAATCACATAGATTTCTGTTGGTAGATTATATGTACTACCACTTTTACTGCTTAAAACTAGCACGTATGGGTGTCCTGTGGCCCCTCCTCGACTGTGATGAAATAGCCAAGAACGACACGTTTCGTGATCTGATGTCCCTGCTGCTGTCATTCTTCTCCAGAGGACAGTCTCAAACCTATCATGACACAACCGCCCTGAAGTCATCACCGTCTATGCTAGTTAAAAGTGTGATATTGATGATCCATGTGTATTTTCCTTGTCTCCCTATTACTCATGTCACATCCTAAAATCCCCCCCCGACATTGCATTGTTTAAATATAATATATAGTCTAGTATGTTTTATTTATATAGCCCCAAAATCACAAATTTGTCTAGAGGGCTTTATAATCTGCAAAACATACAAACCCAGCATTGTGGGATTACTGGATTAGTCCAAATAAATCTCTCAAAACTCAGAAATGATGACTAGATTATAATGTGCAACATGCATTTACGAACAGGCCGGTTCCAAAATCTCTAATCTCAAGTAGGAGAGCATGTATTCATTGCCATATGAAGGTATTTCCAATTTTACTCAACATTCATCAAATAAAGCTTCTTTTTTTTAATATAGCCTGGAGCAGATAAATTGGTATGCTGTGTGTCTTCAGCTCTCCCAATATTTATGAGAATTAGTGGTAATTACACCAGAATTCTACAAACCCAAAATGCCACCATTTTTTATAGTTACCTATAGACACAGGTAGCCAGTCAGACTTTTTTATCTTTACCTCCCTGCCTCGTTTTAAAGTTGTAAATTTGAACCAAAATGTTAACTCCCACCCAGCTTTAGTTTGGCTTAGGCTAAATTTACAACTACAGCAATGCATGATCTCTATTTTCATTCACTAATTACAATATCAGAATGGTAATACGAACCTGACACAATAAGAGCCAGGTCTCCTCCCAGTAAACAGCATAGATGGATTAGCTGCAATTTACTATTAAAGTCTAAAAAGAGACAACTCAGTCCTCTGAGAGAAGCATTGTTGAAAGTTTTCGCTTAGTGCCAAGTTTCCTGAGCCGGAGCATGCCATTTTCATTTTGTTTGGCATTTTTGAGACTTCTGAGGGAGTTGGTGTGCACTTTAAGAGATGCTGACATGTTATTGTCGGAGTGCCTTTTGGTCCTCATCTCTAATAGAGACTGGCTTGCCTTTTGTATTTATAATGCATGCTCTCTTTGAGGTTGTTACAGGTGCCACTGAGAGACTCCTTATCAGTCTCTCCTTGTTGACATTCACACCAACATAATTGTTTTGCTTTCCTAACAATATATTCTGAGAAGTATATGTAACATATTAGCTAATTATGGATTCTCTCAGCAGTGTGGCCTTGCCCTGCCTCACCTGGTTTCTAATTAATTAGCTATGTTTATGCTAGCCATTATAACCTTGACAGCTCGTTACCTTCATCCCAGGAAAGGGTTCTTTCATGACAAATTACTAGGCTGGATGTGTGACACCTCTCTGACTTGCCTGTGGTGTCCCGTGCTGGGGACAAAAGCCCAGATGACTCTAACTGAGCTGTGTCTTGAAGATATGAGCTATTCAAATGAGATGCTAACAGAGAGGGACTTTGTGATGCCGGATGTCTAATGTTAATGTTCTCATTTGAATATAAAAGAATCTTTGCCATTTTTTGTGGATCAAAAATGGGAATAAGAGATGTGAATGTGAGTTCTTCAGGCATGACTGACAAGACAATGGGAAAGTTTTACAGTGTCGCTGCCTTTGTCAAGCTGGTATTCAGATAGCATTTAAACAGAAAGGATTGTGGGTGAAATGCAGGGCACTTAATGGAAAACGAAAAATACCGAATCTTATTTTAGTTTGTACACTTATAATGTTAACTTGTGATGCTATTGTGGTGCAGCCAAAGGGTGGCCAGATACAATCCCTGTGCCCCCCACCCCCACCCCTTCTTGCAAGTCACATATGCATAATATGCAACATGCAAATAAAGGAAAAGGACAACTAAACTATTTGAAGAACAATGAATCACCTAATGCTGTATACAGATTAAACCCATTAAAATAGGATTATTGTGGAACTTGTTGTTAGTCTATGCACATCAGATACTTAATTTAATAACTGTAAAATAAGAAACACAAATATATCAGTATATTTTTCTTTAAGTTTCATATTGACATAGTTTACATAGTGGATAGAATAATATAATTCCTGAAATTCAGTTATTTTCAGTGGCCCCATCTTGCCACCCCAATAAAAAATGTCTGGGGGCACCACTGGCTATAAACAGAAGTGTGTGGAGTTTCTTGCAAGGATGAGGAAGCTATAGAGACTTGGCTGGTTTGTTTGGTGGATTAAGCAGTTTGCTGCTCATAGCTAGATGGCTACATGCTAGGTTACCAGGCTCTGTTAGAGATACATGTGTGTATTGTTGATGTCCAAGATGGGGTAGCTAAAGAAGATTATTTATATGGTGGCTTAGGCAACGTGCTAGTTGACTTGGCATCCTGTTGGCATAATAGTTTACTTAGCAGGCTAGATAGTTCGGCACATTTCAACAAAATTCCAGTTCTTGATCCTATAGATTTGCCTGCACTCCTACACTCACACAAAAAGACAAGCCAAGGGAGACCTCCCATTGGCTGGAATGAGTTAAGGCTGAGTCAAGCGTATTTCCTTTTTTCTTGGGTGAGAGTACTAGTATAATGCAGCTTAGAGATAAACTAGGTTATGGCTAGAGAATGGTGTCATCCTCACTGCCATAGACCAAACCTCTAGTACATTTTACTATGTATTGATAACTGACAGTATTACAGAATAAGACCAATAAATCGATAGTTAAAGCACGGAAAGACAATGACCACAGTCACATTTTTTCATCCGCTAGGAATTTGTGTTTGCTGCCCATCACTGAACAAATCTGTTGTTGAACACACACATTGATCAGGCATGTATTCTCATATTGAGAGCATTATGCTCAACTATCTCTTTGGCGGTCAATTTAGTTCCTGCAGCCTCAGTGTACTCTAGTTGAACAATGTTACTTCAAATATTAAAATTGCTCCCAGTGTCTGGAGAAAGCAATTACAGCTTACTCAGACAAATAGGCCTATTCAGGAGAGGTTCCTGATTTCCCTGAACCCAACAGGATGTCCTTCAATGAGACGGAGATAATAATTCATGCTCAGGGGCTCCAGATATGTCAACAGGTCTTATCTAATACTCCTTATTCACCATCATTGCTCAATATACTGTATTGTCGAAGGCAAATTGAGGATGTATAATTCAATAAGCAATGTACTAAAGAATTAATATATTCAAGTTAATTATGCCACCGTGTAAGGGAACTGTTGTACATCGGATTACCAAAATGATTTTTTACTTTTGACCTTGGTCTCTGCGGATCAGCTTTATAATGAGGTTTTAGTTATAGCTTAACATTTTAAAACAATTGGCGTGGAGCGGCCCCTTTATTTATGATTCAAGGATTGATGTCCTTTGTTTAAATAAAATATGGCTGAAAGGTGGGAGTGTGAATGAATCTTTTCAAGCGAGTGATTAAATGGGAGATTTATTTATTCATGTTTATGTTAGGTTGCGCTATTCTTAAGACAGCTGCTCCACAGAGGGAAAGCTGCAGAGGAGATGGAAAGGAGCTGGCTGGTGTAAAGTGTTGATAGACAAACTAATGATATCTGAAGGTTTTAATGAGAGGCTCTGCTTCTCTCAACCTTCACTGTTTCAATATGCAAACCACCCTGCAGGTCCTGTACCTGCTCTGAGCTTAACAACTTGTTCAGCGGAAAATGAGTGGCCTCATTGTATATCCTCCCAACTTTGACAGCTGGGAGACGCCTAAGGCTCATCCTGAAGCTACTACCTTGGTTTGTGAGAGTAGAGCTGCTGCAGAAAGACTTTTTTCAGAAAGAAGGATTTTTTTGCAATCTTCCATTAATTGCAATGCTGTATCAGTGGCACTTGTTTGTCCTGACACTCCATGCCTTTGTAGTTCTGATTGACAGTATAAATGTTAGATTGGAGAGGGCAGTACGGAAAAAAATGATTAGTTATTCCTTACTTGCCAATGGCAGCTAATAATGATGATTTAAAGCAAGAGAAACGGTTCTTGCGAGGTCAAAGTGTGAACACCAGCGTCAGAGGATCACAGCAGCTTCCGTACATTGCATTAACTTTTTACATTGTAGGTCCTTTGTGTCTGCTAGCCTCATCTCATCTTATTAGATTTTGCAAATATTATTCTTTTTCACTGTTACAACCCGCAAAAAACGCACACCCCTGACACAGTAGAAATAATTAGCGTAAGGTCTATGGTTTTTTATTTCTAGAGATCATGACACTCTTAATTACCTGAAGAATACCTGGAGCAATCTATGAACCTAATTAACTTCCCACAGAGATCAAATCAACACATCATTTTGAAATATATGGGAAGTCAAAACGAGCATTTGCCAAGGTCCTATCCGTCCCTTTCTCTCCCTGCTGTCTTGCCATTGCTGCTTTCTCTGGGATCTATTGCATGTAAGCAGAGCTGAAGAATGAAGGGCGAATGTGGTGGGAAGGACCCATTTATTCCATCAAGTAATCAATGTGCAGTTTTAATTCATTTGAATGCACTCAATCATGCTCCTAATGTTGATGGCTCACGGGTGTGAGCATCAGTTATGCAGGAGTGTTATATAGCTTTGATTTGGACCTATTTCATCAAATATTTATGGGGTAGAAAAAAAGATCATCAAAATAGAAGTGAACTGAATTACACTTAAGTTTCTCATGTGTTGGGAGATCTTGACTTGTATTGTTCTGAATACTGAGAGTTCTTGTGTCCAGGTTTCTTTGAGTTTTTGGGGATTTTAGAGGGTGTTGGAAGAATCAGACATGTCATGAAACTTTTTTTTGCCTATTTACTTGATGAACTCATCAAACCCTTGCTTTCATGCCATAAAAGGCTTTTGTCTGAATGGACATATAGAACAAAAGCAAATGATGCAAAAAGGTGAAATAGGGGTATATCTCTCCAGCTCAATTGAGCCTGCCTTTTCTCCTCACTCTTCATCAGCCTTGCCTGCCTCGCCTCGCCTCTGTCTGCCAGTGTGTTTGCCTTTTAGATGTGATGTGAGTGTAGTATTCTCTCAGACCCAGGCAGTTACTTTGTGAACAGCCACTGCCTGCACACTGATGTTATTTCACTGCTGCATCCCCCAAGTTATATTAAATTTGCAACTGGCCCTCTTTAAGTCTTTTTCATGAGATGTATGTTTTAAAGAGTGTGTCAATTCTTAAAGATGCCCTTGGCTTTTATCAGTCATTTTTTTAGAAAGCTTTCAATAAAGAGTAAGGCGCGAGCCCGATGTGGCAGTAGCCCATTTTGCGTGCATAAACTGCATACCAAATCTTAAAGTCAGATCTTAAAGGCTGATACAATCTGACTTAAAACCGTCTCAACAAAGCCGAGGCTTCAATATTAATGAATTTAACTTAACATCGTTTTAACAATGATTCAATGTTTGCTCTTTTCAGTTTAAAGCACTTTTCTTGTTTCAAAGCAATAACCATGCATTCCTTTTCACGCATAGCTTCAGCTTGCTTCCAACTGCAATTAGATGTTTAAAAGCTGTGACTTTTCCTTTGAAAACCCCTCTTACATCAGTAAGTTAAATGCCTTTTATTTTATGTTTGCACCGATCTACAAATAAACCCTCAGCAACCCTGTATTGTTCCAGCTGTTCTGTTGACCTGTATTCCTCATAGGGTGCCAAGCTAAAGCAAGGGCACAATTACTTCTTATTAGAGCTCTGACTCCTGACACACCTCTACTAGGAGGGGCGAGCCATCAATTTTTGACATGCTAAAGTTCTTCCAGAAGGAGACAGGGGAGCCCAGCAAATGTGAGTTTAGGTCTACGGCTGATTTGATAGCGAGTCAGTGGTAGCGTACTACTGAAATCCTGCACAGATCAGAGATCACAGATCCACAGTGCTCACTCTTGAGACTCTGGCCTTCTGCAACATTTACCCACTACAGAGGCTCTTCGAGCTGTCATTCACACACTAAAGCACATACACACATTATGCAAGCGCACACACCCACAAGACAGAAATTACAGTATGGCTTAATTATGTACATATCAGCCTCCAACAAATCAAGTCCTTTGACAGTCCTACATTAAGAAATTATTAAGTGTTTACTCAGTGGCGTGAATTAATCATGTCTTGGTTTGCATTTTCGCAACGGTGTTTTCTTTTGCTTGAGTGATTATGGGTCTACTTTTTCTTAGTTTTTCATAGTGTTTTAAAATGAGAAATACAAATGTGATTAATTACAAGTTTAACTCTGAGACTGTCTGTCCGTGTGTGTCTATTGGGTCAGGTCATTTTGGATAAAGAGGGATGAGAATATGGCCACTTTACCTCCCTGCAAACTTGCTGTCATCCCAACGTAAAACTGGTATGTTACTATATATGTAACCTATATATATACTGTATATATAACATGGAAATGCATTGGTTCCCAACCTCGGTGTCAGGCCCCTAGAAGGGGCCACAAGAAAAATCTGAAGGCCGCAAGATGATTAATGGGATCAGTCAGAAGAGAATCAAATCTGTTCAGCTTTTACCTCTTAATCATATGAATTTGGCTGTCAATGAAACGTACAGCTCATTAGCATATGCAGTTTGTGACAAAAGGTTGCAAGTATTTACATTGCTTTATACATCCTTTATATGCTTTGCATTTTGCTTTATTGCAAAGGGCTCAGGAGACATATAGGTTTGGAACCACTGCTGCTCTAATGTAAAAGAGCATTGCACCTTTCCACGTTAGTGTCTAAAATTGTGAATATATTCATTTTTAAGGCCCTACTACTTTGTTTTTACAGTCAGGGGTTGTATGATGCAGCACGCTAAGGTGTAATACTAGTGCATTATTATTATTATTCATTTCTCATCAACTTGACAATGTAAGATATGGATATATTAATTCACACAGCACAAAAGAATATTGATCTCCTTTCATTTCATCATAGTTGGTCTGACTTTTTTGCATAAGCTTGACCGGTGCTTGACTTCCCACATTGATCCACACACAGTCTATACTGACCAGAGGAGAGAGGGGCAAGACCATCAATACAAAAGAGGGGCCCTGTTGACGAGGGGCCCTGTTGACTTTGCCAAAAGCTAATTATGCCAAGATTTTCATATAGACCAATTAGCAGACTAAAAACTTTACAGATCGATTTAGCTGCTATCCTCCCTTCAGATTCAAACCACAATTTTTGTCTGCATCTCCAAAACGATAGAGGTGAGATTTCAAATAGTTCATGAAAAAAATGCATGCACTGTAAACAATATCTATGAAACTTATCAATATCAAGGAAAGAGACTGAGTTTTAGATATTGATGTAAAATGTTTCAGGATAATGCACAAACCTAGTTGTAATTTTGGCTAGTGTGAGGAGTAATATTAATAGGGAAACGTTTGCAATGCAGCTGTGGTAAGATACTAAACTAATTGTATTGGATATAGGAGTCTTAAAACCTTTGATGGCATGGTGATATTTTTATTGCAATGCTCAGCCAAATATAAAAGTGTTCTAATCACGTTTTTTAATCACAATTTCTTTTTATCATCTTGGCTAAACGTTGTTAAATGTAAGCATATGAACTCTTCCTTGGTTGTAAAAGAAATGTTTCAGCCATGACATCATTTGAGTTATCTATTAGCACTAGCTCATTTTTAGATCTGGAACCTATACCAGTATACCGTGGCTGATTTAAGGTTCAGGGATCTGATTGCCGCGGGCAAGTTATTCTAAGAGCCCCCTGATGTCAGTGGGACTGTCTGGCAGAATAAAAGGCAAGGCAATAAACTGGGGGAAAAAGTAGCACACAGCATTGAAATCGGGACCTCCCCGAGGCGATGGCCCAACTGGCCCGTGGTTAAATCCTCCACTGAAAGTGTAATAATCACACCAGAGCCCCACAGAGGGAAGGGAAGAGAAAGAGAAAGAGTGGGGGAAGACACAGAGGTACCAAAACAAAAGCCACCCCTCTCTGTCTTGTTCTCTTTGTGCCTTCTATCTAAAGGGAAAAAGACAGAAAAATCTTGGCACTAAGAAAGGGAATTATAGCGGCTGTGATGACGACTGATGGGAAAGTGGAACAAGATCTGAAACAGATCACAAGGGTTTATTGTAGCTGTGGCAGTCATTCTGATGTGTTTGCAGATATTAGCTTTAGACTTGTACTCTAATCCTGTCCATAGGCTATCATTGGCTCACCCTGGCTGCAGATAAATGGTTAATAATACGTTGAGTATGCTAAGCAAGGGGCTTTGCAGTTGTAAGATTACTTAACACACATATGTGCACAAACAGAATGTATTAGTTATGGCTGTTTTATCTGTGATTTATGAGCTTTGTCTTGTCTTTGGCTATGGTGAATTTATTTTTCTGCCTCTCAAAAAATCAACAAAAAAGAAAGAACACTATTTGTTTGGATAGTAATATTAAGCCCTCCCCATTACACTCCTCTTGAATGCCTCTCAATTCTTTCCCCTTTAAGAGTGCCCAACAGGAACTCCCATTATAAATCACATTTACTACCTCTGACATGTTAGAAGAAGTGATATAGCTGCCAGAGCTCTAATTGCCTTTGCCCTGCATGGCTCGTCTTTGTGCTCCCGTCTTACATTTTAAGACACTTGCCCAAGTTGAGTACTTCTGTATTTCATTTTTCTGTGTCCATCTTAAGAATTGTGCAAATGGGGAACACGTGGAACAAAACATAGTGTCATGTATTGTTTGAAAACATCAATTAAGAGAATGTTTTCTATCCAGAAACACAGCTTGAGTGCTACCTCTTTTGTTCTTGCTGCTAATTATGACAGGAAAGGTCAAACTAATTAGTGCTCCCTTTGAACTTGCCATTGAATGTTCCTGATATCTCCACGCGCACTTGACAGGGTTCAAATTAATTGAGAGTTGTCCTACATGCAGCCAAAATATCAACTTTTTGAGGAGGCTTTTATTTGCAGAGGGTTCGGTTACAAGACATTCACGTGCAAATAGGCCTCTTTATCAAGTGGAAGGAGAACACTTTGTGCACCATTAAACCTGCACAATGCCATAATCGTCTTTGTTTAGATATGTTAAATAAAGCACATCATTATGCTCCACTGGCTGCTAAGTGGTGTTTAAAGGGCCATAAATTCAATTAGACAATGTTTAATGCTGCCCCTAGACCATGTTAGTGCAGTGACGTACGTGATCCAATGGAGGGTTGCGTCAGCCATTTTTAAGAGTTATTACTTAGGATTTACATTTATATTGTCATTTTAATAGTATGGTCCTCTTCAACCGATAGGGGCCTCAGATGCTTCCAGGGCCCCAGCTCATTCCCCCTCCCTCAGGACTGCATCCCATTTGTCATATATATATATATATATATATATATATAGCTAGGGAAAAAAATTCTCCTCAGTCTCAGTCATTAGAACGGTCCCGTTAGCCTGGTGCTAATGCACAGTTTAGCAGCCACCGCAGAAAATGCTAAAGAGGTCCTGACAACTCCTGGGGGTCGGCTAAGTGTGGGCCAAGGGTTTCTGTGTGTGCGAGTGCGCACTAGCATTAGTGTTTGAATGGGGGTAGGAAGGAGTCCCAGTGGTTGTTTGCCTGTTTTCCATCAAGAGCCCTCATCTCCTTTATCCCCTTTGTGGCGGAGGCCCTCCTCGGGCACTTCCCTCTGAGGGGGATCTAAAAAGAGCAGCTGCTGGGGAATGAGTGCCATTTCCTCCTGCTGTCACCAGCACACTGGCAACCCTTAGTCCTCCTGTCCCCCTCCACCCACAAACCCCCTATTAATATGCATATGAACTTGTTTCTCTTAGTTCTGAACTCCAGTGACAAAGTGGGAAAGCATATGCCTGAAATATTCATGATCGCACGCAGTAATTAAGCGGTGGAGAAGGGAAGTCTACGAGGGAGAGTCACTACCCCTCTGCTGGAGTTAAAAATGCCTTTTTTTTCTCCAGGACTAAATAGCACGTTGTCCTCTGCTTGCTCTGTAATTCTTCGAAGCATTTTCTTTGTTGTGTGCCGTTTTCCATTTAAAGCGTGCGGCTTAAAAGAAGTATAGTTTTTGTTTAGTGAGTTTACTCCCGTAAAGTGCTAGAGAGAACACACTTTTCCATTCATGTCCATCATTAATCCCTTTAATATTTCTTCCATGCAAACACTCAAACTTGTGAGATTAATAGATATTTTAATGCAAGAGTATTTGTAAGTGGTGAAAACAACATGCTGAGCAACATATTACGCTTTGGTTTAGATAAGAATATTTTCACCTGAAGACCCTAATCCTTCATTTAAAGTACTCTGGGCTGAAACTCTAATTCATGTATATAACTTGATTGTTCATGATAGTTAACAGAAATAAAAAATGTGAAGGGATTTTTTTTACTAGCAATTTCCTATAATTTAGGCTATTAACCCATTATTTCTTATTTATTCATATCAATATAATTAATATGGGCTTTAACAATAATATTTGTTTATTAAATGTTCCTGTGTCTCAAGGATTACTTGGGGGTTATTTCATCATTTATGTACTCCATCTTTGGATGCAACATTTGATAAATAAACTGACAAGATACTACATTTTGAAATTGTTGGATTTTCTTTCATGGACATAACACAAATTACGAAATTAGGAAATACATTTTGCATTGCATTATTGTCATTATTTTGCTAAATGTCCAGTTTTATGTGGAAAATGCACTTTATCTGTATGTTTTTCAAAGACAGAGACTTTAAATGTCAGAGAATAAAGCATGCTGCAGACCATTCAGAGATTTAGCAAGAAGAATCAGAGGACACAGTGGTGGACGCCTCTGCACAGCCACCAGAGAGATGGAGAGAGAGGGAGGGAGAGAGAGGGAGAGAGAGGGGGGTAGTTCTAGAGAGAGGGCTGTGAGATGGTTGCTGAGGCTTGACAGCCAGGTAGATTGTATCTGACATAAAGCCCAGAGATGAAAGAAGAGCGGACAGCTGGCCCACTGCACTAAGCACACTCCATGCAGTTGCACTCACCTCACCATGCTGCTTCCCCCCCCCCCCCCCCCCCCCCCCCCCCCCCCCCCCCCTTCTTCTTCCTCCCCCCTCATTCTCCTCCTGTTTATGATCTCCGGGCAGCTCCTCAGGGGTGTGTCCACCACCTTCCGCCATGGGATCATCTGGGCTCTCTGGGCCCTGTCTGGCCCCGGCTGGCCCATCTGAGGAGCAGTGGTCCAGAGTTCAGCCTCCCTCTCCTGCCTCCTGCCTGGTCTCCACGCCTCCCCTTTTCGCTCCGTGCCTGTCATCTCACAGCCCACTCAGTGCCACACTGGCTTGTTTTGTCAATAACCATTTATTTGTTTGCTGGAATGGCAGCAGCAGCCATTACATCTGACCTCCCTGTTTCATCAATTATGGATAGATTATTGGATGTGAACATCTGCAAGAGCTTGCTGTTGGACTCACCTCCTGGCAGGGATTAGATAAAGTATTAAACTGTTGTTTATTGTCAGGCCAAAACTCTACTGGGAAGCTCGAGAATTTCTACAACCCACAGCAAAAAATAACTCCCATCAACAAGGCACCTTAAATAGTTTAGCAGTGCTGCCGAGGCCCCCTCATGGTAAGATAGGGGCCATTTATTATTTACACTTATTACTGGTTGTTATAACACTCATAGTAAAAGCTCCTGGCAGATGAGGCTTAGTCATTCTTTGTCACCTTTGTAAATGTGTATACAAGAGGCAAACAGACACATACATACATACATACATACATACATACATACATACATACATACAGATGCTTGTCTCTAAAACAACTTTCTGGGAAAAGTCTTTCTGCTCTGCATAGAGAAATATCCGCTGCTAAACCACTTATTATTGAGAGAACATGCTTATTGACAGACCACATACACATACACACACAGTCTCATGGGTCAGAGAGATATTTAAAAAACACTTTTAGGTTATTTATTTTTTAAAACATGCCAATTCAAATGTTTAACACATGAATTATAGATTGTAAAAGGATATCTTCTGGCTGAAGATGTAACACTGGCATGGTATTTAAGTAATAGATGGAAATGGGGGAAATAGGCAGCAGTGGGGCTAAATAAGGATTAGAGTGATGGCTCAAGCTGTTCCACAAACTTTTCCAATACTGTCAGGGATGAATTTCAGTTTAACCATGCCATTCTCAATCATATTACACATCATATTACACTTTACCAGCACTGCTGCCCTGTACTGTCGCTCATTGTTAGTCTGGGGCAATATGTTTGTTTACAGATTATTTATAGTTATGAGACATTAGTATTTCATACAATTATGTAAATAAAATGTGTAGTCAAAAGCATAGATATGTCAGCAAAGGTTTATAACATAGAGAAATACAGGTGAAGTAATCCTTTTCACACTGTGATTATGCAGAAAATTCTCCAACGACAAAATTGAATTATTCCCTAGAACTTGATGTCAGAATAATGATAATAAATTAAAAAAAACATACTTTTTATCAATTTCACACGCCCTACTTTACTTGACACGTATGCAAAGCATAAGCACCATAGCTATATTGTCCTACCTTTCCTTTCAAAAACTACATATTTTTTCTGAGTTTGTTTGTACTGTTGACCTGAAGTTGGACAAACAGGCTTTACTTGGCTGCTCAGTATCTTCCCTATACTGCAGTGAAGAAGAGGTTCCTGCCCCGCCTTTTTAGTCACCTGTCAAAGCCTCTCACGATTCACCTTCAAGGCATCTGCTCAGCTGTCAACACCAGTTGTCAACCCGACACTTAGCATTCACATTGTTTCTATGAAAATGAAGATATGCAGCACGTAGCCCCAGCATTTTCATTAATATCTGTAGGTGGCTTAGGCAGTGATGTAACCTCTGTCAAACAGGAAGTGTCTCTTTTTTTCCAGGCTTTACACAAAGAGCGTGAAAACCTCCTGTGTGCTAGAGAGTAGCGGGGCACTGTGCATCAAAATATCAGTGCAGGTTGAAAGGCACAAAATAAGGTCAGTGTCGCCGCATTGCATTATTAATACCCTACTGTTTATCTCCTTGCCCATTGAATCTGTACGCAAGAAAATGCTGCCTTCTATGAAATATTGATGCAATTTTCTAGCTTTACATGTAGAAGAAGCAATCGAAAAAACTAGGTGTTACACACTGGCAGCAGGTTGCTGAATGGCATGTTGCCTGGTAACGTAAATTGTCAAACACAGCAAAACATGGGTGAACCGCTGGAGAAACAAGCATGTTGTCATGTTTGTTGAAGGACATATTGTTTGAACACTGGCCGCTCCAGAAATTATAAAAATATCTGTGGATGTTAATTTATTTCAAGTATCAAAATAACTTTTAATAATAGTAAAATATTGTTGTCCGGGCGTCCAGGCAAACATTTTAGTGAAAGAATGTTACCCAATGTATCCTTGGCCTTGTTTGTTTGTTGTGGTTGTGGCAATGGCCAATGTTTTTCTCTGTGATTAAGTTCTAAAACAATGATTCTAGAAATCTTGATCCACATTATTTATATTATTAAAAAAATGTGTTTATGAACACTTTCATTTATGAAACAAAATATCCATTTCTATCAAATATGATATTAAGTCAAAGCTGAGTCAAATCTTATCAGCTTTGATTCACAGCAAATCGTATGTATCGTTACATATGTATTGGTATTGGCTAAATTGAAGGCCCATTAGTAAATGTGGCTTGCCATATTAATGTATTGGACCTGAAAACCTGACCTTTGGCACTTGTCATTCACTTCCAGTATTAATTTCTAAAGGCTTGATTCATTGTTAAAGGTGTATTTAGTTTGAATCGATAGCTTCTTGGTTGTTATTTCATCACACCTCACTTAAAAGTATAGATAAGTAGCTGATAAAAAAGCCTTTTTTTGGAGACAGAGGGTTATTAGGTCTTTGCACTTTGAGGGAGAAATCAAGAGAAAAGGTTTGTCTTTTTGTCCTTGTCCAATAAGTACAGAATTTATGTGGCATTTGAATCAATTTTATTTTATTTGCTGCACCTCATATCATTCTTTGTTGATGCATCACCATCATCAGCACACTTACAGGTAGTAAACAGTGTTGCACCACTATAAAGCACAACACACTTTCTCCCTTTTGTCTTTTGTCTCTTTCATGTTAAAAATCGCTTACTAATTAAGCCAAATGCCACTGCATCCAGAGTGCATGCTTACACACACACACACACACACACACACACACACACACACAAAGGGAGAGGAAGAGAGAGAGCTCTCTAATGATCAACACGCGCCAGCGTCTTTATTATCCCAGCCAGCCCGCCTGTGTCTCTACAGCCGGCTCATGTGCTGTTTAAGTGATTGTAAATCATCCCACAATAATGGCTGAGATTAGCATACTATCAAAAAGCTTTCTTCATGCATGATGTGGTAACATCTCAGGGCCCTAAGTGTTTTATGGTGAGTGAGACCGTATCACCCACTGTCATTAACAATATAGTGGTGGCCACGCAGGCAGCTGTACTTGGGCTGCTGCTGTTAGTGTTACCAGATGCGTGAAGAAGATGCAGGCTTGGACTGCAGCCCATTATGGGTGCTGCCTGTCAGGAGCCATTAGGCACATGCTTTTCGATTAATGCTCTAAGTGATGGTGTGAGTACTACTCAGAGACCAGCGCAGGGAAAGAGGGGAAAGGAAAGGTTATTGCCTCACTAAGGAATGCCTGAATGTGCGGCGTATTGTCAGCGATGATGATCGTGATTATGTTCTACCTTTTGCCAAAAGTGGTGGGTGGGTGTGAGGGAAGCTTTGTGATTAATCTTTTGACTGATCAGAGTGGTTCTGATTTCCTCTTCCTGTTTTTGAGGGGATCCAGTTTAGGGAGAGAATCTCAGGGTGTCTCCCCCCCACCCCCACCCCAATCACACCGCCTGCTATTGTGACCCATGAATTATTGATTAACCTTGGTAATAGAAAAGATATAACTGTGGTATGCTTTGACCTGCCTCTTCTGTGGTGGTAAAGTGGTAATACCAAATAGATATGCATATGTACACAGATGATTGCATAAGATGGATTATAAATAGGATAAAGATTAGCATGTGTCTGTATGATTGCTGTTTGAATACAGAATCTTTTCCCATCTAATTGCTAAAAAAGACACATGTGGTCTGAATTATATTTGAGTGGGGTGTTGATACAGACTATTTTTTTATAACTTAAATAACTTTTATATAAGTGAGTAAGTCATCATCTTTTGAACATATCTGCTGTGACAAAATACAGTATCACAGATAGTGAACTTCTTAGAAAAATGTGAAGCCAAAGTATTTATCTGATCACTGCCTTCTTCAAATTTCATTTGGGCTGCCATCTCTGTGTAACAAGTTATTCTCCGGAGCAACAAGACCCATGTGTTCTCATGACATGTTCAAATGAATCCATCTGTTCAGGTCGTGTTCCTGTGATGATCTCACCTTCCAAAGCGGATCAATAAACGAAACGCTATGTTTAAACTGAATCAAATTTTCCAGTTGTAGGGTTGGGCTTTCATCCGCAGCAAGCCCCTACAGTCCTCACTCTTAGCTTTACCGTATATACAATTAAACGCCCCAGTAACCTGCGCGTTTCCATTAGATTGGACCTGTAGGGATGTAGCCACACGTTTACCCCCACCCCAACCTAAAAGAGATGACCAGCCTCAGTAATTGCACAGCGCTGTGTTTACATTTATTCATGAAACAGAGGACCGCCTTTTCATCCCCATTTCCACCTGTCACCCATTCCATTTGCCGCGTCAGGAGAGAACCTCTCCTCGCCCCCCCCCCCCCCCCC
>NC_045734.1:9147029-9149415 GCF_008692095.1 Etheostoma spectabile
CCCACACGCCCCATCAAACTTGGTGCTACAATCACTAATCAGTCCCTCCCCTCAAGAAGAACCACTGCCTACTTGTTCCCTACCGATATTTGATTCCCCGCCAGCCTGAGCGAATGATTACGTTTTCATGCATTTGGTTCAACCAAAATGTATGAGCACTCAGCCACGTCCTTTATTGATTACTTCTAGTGCAAACAGTAGGCAGAGTGTGATATACATAATTGGACAGTTGTCAGGGGAGGTCTAGCAGTGATAACCAGCGTCTTATTTCCCCTCCCTGATGGATATATGGCACACCTTGTGAAGTGATCGCTTGCTCCTTATGTGGGGAAAAGATAAATATGTCAGCTAAATGGCTTTAACAATGTAAAGCCACATACACACTGCACTAACAATGATAACAATGTTCTGATAGCCTGATGTTGATCTCAACATGAAGTGTTTGCCGATTGCTGCGGTGATGAAATAACACCAGTTTTTGACTGATGTGAGAGTGATAACACATCACCACCAAAACAGTGTACAGCACAGCCCTATTTCTTTGAACTACCGTATTTTAATACAAAACAAGACTCTAGAGAGCAGACAGAGACGCCTTGTAGTTAATATACACAACATGTGCTTGGCTAATTATTTTCCTGGATGCTTATAACCACAATAAACTGGCGGCACATTGTTGGAACAAAAGCCGGCTCACAAAGCCAAAATACTCTCTTTCTTCAGCCTCTAAAATTACATTTTCAGAGGCACAGTAGAAATAATAACACCCTAATCATCACTAAAGTAAACATTGTTCTGTTAAAAATAACAAAAAGACATCCTTAAAGTTTGTATTTTAGTAATGAAAAGCAAACAGTGGCTGCTGCAATTGCCTGACCCGTGACACAGAGGTGATGAAATGTCCCAACAGAATCTCAGTATAGCTCCGTCTCTGTCATGATAATAGATTCAGCCGCACAAATGGTAGAACCACAGATGTGTAATAACTCCATCAAACTCACGTTTCTGTGTTTTCACAAGGTTAGACACACACACAGACACCCTCTGGAATTTCACATTTTACTCCTCAGCACCCTCCATCCATTCCAAAGAATAATTCTGTGTGGTCAAGGTTACAACCACTGTTTGTGTTTGTCGGGTAATCATACAGCATTTCCAAGGTAAGCCTCCCTCCGCTCTGGAGCCTTCACATTACAAAAACATCCACTTACACGGATTCATACACGGAGACATTGACACTGGTTGGGAGTTTGGTGAGGGCGAGGAGGCAACTGAAGTGGGACCCAAACAGAATCCATTTTTAATGTGGTCTTCCCGCTTGGACATGTACTCTTTCAAGTCAGCTTATAAAAAAAAAAAACTACAGAGACTTTGCTCCCTTTGACCAAGGCATTGTGGCATCAGAGATGAGCTGGTGCCTGTATGAGTAAATGTAAATCTCTTATAGAATCCCACACAGAATAAAAACAATAGGCTACTGATATCTTGCCACACAGTGGTCACACAGACATGTTCAAACATTTCACTGTATCTGCAGCCGCCCGGCATGTAAGTGAAGTGAAAATGACATGTTCAGTGATCCAAACTCATCTGTGAAGTCAGCGGTCCCAGAACACATTAGTGTCGCTCTTTACTGTCTACCTTTTGCTGCCATTGCATTTCTTAAAGGATAATTCCAGTTTAATACAGACTTATTTTTGCATGGTTTGGGTCATCTGTGCTATTGCTAATAATAACATTATTTTTACTTACTTAATTAACTTAAGTTAATTGCTGAGAGCTGGGACCATAGCAAGATTGCAACAAAAGGAAGTCCATCTGGGCAAGAAACATGAGCTGTCAGACGATCATGCAGATCAAGAAACCTCTTCGGAATTAAAAAAGAAAATGCAATAATCAGTACAATTATTATCCAAGATGTCCTTCTCAAACATCTATCACAGGGCGCCTCCTCGGTTGAGCTCTGACCTACCGTACTGGAGGTAGTTGCAGTTTTCTGGTGCGGAAAGGGCATATAACAGACATTTTGGGTGGGCCGGTTAGACTGTTGACTTGTTTACTACCTGTCTGTTCCTGTCTAAAGGAGTCATTATGCTTCAACTGAAGTGTTTGTTGGATGTGTGAAACCCCGTCTCATCTTCCAACCTTAATACTGGAAAGGCTGCGTCGGGCAATTTTTGTTACTTTCGGAAACCCAATGTATGCCCACTTCAAGGTGTGATTTGCCAGGTGTGTGGAAGTGAGAAAGTACACATGGTTTGAGCTTTCTCAAGCTCTCTTTTTTTAAATTCTTCATTCAATTTTCACTTCACGCAACTGTCCGAAAGTGTGACGTTAACCCCATTTGAACAATTAACACGCTAAGATGGTCAACTTTTTATCCCCC
>NC_045734.1:9149425-9150445 GCF_008692095.1 Etheostoma spectabile
TATTGACACGATTGATTACAACTGTAGAAACAAATGGAAATTTTTGTGGATTCTTCAGATTTGTCAACTGGAAGATTACATTTTCCAACCCTTTCACTTCAACTTCATGCAAGCCCAAAAGGTTTTCATACACTAGCTTTTAAACCAGAGGGTGCCGGTCGGATTTATCCATCTGGGAGCTCACGCTCAGCCATCCTCACCAAAACTCAAGAAGTAGCCTAGCTTAGAACATAAGCATGACGTACATGTTGACGTACGTTACATTTCACCATCTAATAGGTTCAGCCGTAAGGAATGTACAGCCTGGTCTTCCAAAATTGACGACGACCAAAAAAAATAATATAATTGAGAATTGGGTTGTTTTAAATTTCCGATGACCTTTTCAGCATCAAGAGAGAATCATGATGCATCTATTGAAACTGTGAGGGAAAGCGAGAGAGACTTGCTTTCCCTTTTTGATGTTCTCCACATGCCTTCATTCACATCATCTGCCTTTCCCTCATTTCTTTACCTGACCTGCCCTGTGTCATCTAGGCTGCACGTAATTATCCAGCAACCAAAGCCAAGCTGCTGTGCCAATCAGCCTATCAAGGGTTAAAGGGACACACTTGTCTGCAGCGGTACCAGGCACACATCTCTGGCCCCGGCACATCTCAGCAGTCTTTCCTAATGACTTGTAGCCAACAAATTCCTAAGACTCTCAGGTGGCTTCCTCCAACCAGGCTCTGTGCGATGATGAAAAGCCTCAGATAAAACAAACTGACAGTTGCAACTCATTGCGAGGAGCAGGCAGCACCCTAGCAGCAGCTGAGACCCCAGGAGCCCAGCACTCCCTCTCTTCCCCCCCCATCCTTTCCTCCTTCACCCCCGCCATTCTCCTCTACCCTCCTGTGTGTCTCAATGTGTGTGTGCATGGGTGATAGACTGCAAGTGTGTACGTTTGATGTATGTGTGAATGCATTGGTAGTGTGGAGTGTGTGTGTGTGTGTGTGTGTGTGTGTGTGTGTGTGTGTGTGTGTG
>NC_045734.1:9150455-9172992 GCF_008692095.1 Etheostoma spectabile
TGTGTGTGTGTGTGTGTGTGTGTGTGTGTGTGTGTGTGAGCATCTACTGTACATGTGAAAATGCATGTGGTGGATGAGTGTATTCTGCAGAGGGGGTGCAGTTTAACTACTGGGAGGGGAAACTAGATGCCCCTGCCACTGTTTCCTAATTAAAGCCCATTCCTGCCTCTTTTATTTCAGTCCATTAAGCAAAAAAAGTGGCCACCCCTCTCTCGCTTTCACACATGACACTCCAATCAATACACTCCCACTGGCTGCCTCACTGGGTTCCTCAAATGAATAGATTGCAGTGCAACATTATGTCTAATTGAATTTTGCTGAGGATGCTCTGCAGAGCACTGTTGCAGGGTTTCAGATCTGTTATTATGGTTAAAACAAAAGGTTTGTCAAAAAAGGAAAGTAATAGATTTTGTGTTAGCATTAGTGAGATTCCTTGAATCCTTGTGTCAAATCAAATCGTTATTAGTATCACCACGATACGAGATGAATTCATGTAAAGATGATGCTGGATTCATTTTCATTGTTTTTGTTTTGTTATATCAAAGATATATGCCATAGCTAAGCTACAGCCACCTAGCTATCCACTTAGCTCAGCATCACAAAGGTTCATATTAGCACATCAGGCCCCGGGAGAGAGCCTCCTCCTGGCTGGTGGCTGGGGGGGTTCAGCCAGGGAGGGGGGGGCTGGGGCTGGCAGATGGTTCAGTGGTATGTCTGACGGACTGACTGACTGATGGATGGATAGAGGGATGGATTCACAGTGCTGACTCTTTCATTCTTCTCTTGTATCTATGGCCACAATCTCTACTAAAGCCCCTTTGGATGTCATTTACATGTACTGCCATCTCTCTTTTGGCAAGTCCTTATCCGTAGTTCCTTGACGCAACAATACACGTCGAGGTAACATTTTATAGGATGCCCAGAGTAGGGCTGTTTTTATTTAAACTTCAATTTACAATACAAACATGGCAACACATTTAACATTTGATCTAAAATCCACAGTATGTGTAAAACACAAGAACTTATAGCTACACGTACGTACTAGCATTTCAATCATAAAACTGCATCTCACAGTCAAGAGTGAACCATGCTAAAAAATGCCCTGAACTCAACGCCTTGTAAACTAGGCTACAGTCTTATCTTTGTCAACACAAAATACTAGCGTAGCGAGCCATACAAAACAGATAACTGTGACACCAAACCATTTTACATGGTATATGAGTCCATCTTGGATGCAGGTGAGCTCTTTAAAACACCACTTCCTTACAGTGATGGCACCGCAACAACAAATCCAAAGGCCAAACTTGATTTTTTAGAAAAATTCCGGCCCTTATCTAAACATGGCAAAAGCATATTAGTATTAGAAGTTTTTGAATACCAGGGCCAATAATATACCTGAGTTATGGTACTGATGACATTACAATTTTTGATACTCAGCGATACAAACAAATTTTAGTTGGGCACAAAAAAGGTTTGATGCACAGCCCTATGTAGCAGAGAGAACTTTTCCTATGCTTGTTCCTTATCCCAATGGTTTGGTATTTCAAATGAATTTGAAAATGGGAGAATAATCAGATGTTAGCAGCCACCAGTCTAATCCTCAGGATGTCACAGTCTTATCTTTCTTAATTGATTTGTTCGCCTCTGTCACTGAGTTTCAGTGCGAACATCTCATTGTGCGTCTTCAGTGACCACTGCAGCTGTTCCCATGCCAATTAGCACGATGGCTCAAAGCAGGTGCCAAGGCAAATATTTAGCTAATTATCAATATTTAATAGCCTTTCTGCACTGGCTCCTTTCCTAAGGTCCAGCAGATGCTATTACATTTCACCCCATAGATACACAGTAATGACATGTAATAACCGCTTGAATATAAAAGAGATTAATAATTTAAAGTGAGCCAACAAATTAGGACCATCATTTAAAAAAACTAGGCTTGAAACCATTTTGCATAAAACCAGCCCAGTTCAAGGTAATGCCATGGCTCTCCTGATAAAAAATTACAGCATTAATTCAGCAAAGTGAACTTATTGCTCCGACTCCTTCTCGGAGATCCCTGGAGCATTCGGCGTAGAGGAATGAAATCATAGCATTCACAGGCACAGAGGCGCTTATTTCCATTTTCCCCATCAAACCTAGTCTGAGTTTATGTGTGTGTGTTGTGGTGAAAGGGGAAGGGTTGGTCCTTTTCTCCTTGTGGTACAATTGCTGAGATCCCTGTGAATAGCGTGTTTTTATAGGGAAGGTTCCCTCCCAGAGGGGCTGAGGCCTCTACCAGAAGTCCATTGTTTACACATACACACACACACACACACACACACACACACACACACACACACACACACACACGCACACACACACACACACACACAGTCTGTGACCTCTCTGGGTCATTGCTGGAACTACATAGACATGTCCCACCTTTGATGTAGGGATCTTAACTGGCATCTTAATTGACTCTTCAAGCTGTGTCAAATGAAAACGATCAACAGGAGTTATTTGGTCTCAACACTAAAGATCCACCTCTGGTTACAAAACGAGGTTGGTTGTCAAGTGTACTACACATGTATGTACAAATTGGAACGCAACCGGGTTAGTTTTATATGTGTATTGTCTTGGAAATCTGTGTGTTAAGTGGGTGTTGTGAGATTGTCAACATTAAAGTGCGTTTTTAGAGTTCCTGTTCAATTCCCACGGAGCAAATACTTCACTTGTGCAGAGGAGCTGCAGCAACTCTTTTAATGGAGCATGTTGCTGGAGGCATTGCTGCGTTCTTGTGTGATATTACCATTTACCTGCTGTTTTGAATTTTATTTGAATTGGGATGAAAAGATCAGGAGAAGGTGTTTGCTGGCAGACGTATCTGAACCCCAGTTTTTTTCTTCCTCTTCCACATTCTAATTTCAGGCATGCCAAATGACTTGACATAGTGTTTTATACTTCTATACTTCCCATGTGCCTTTTGGGATTTAATTTGCTTTGGCAAAGAGTGAGAGAGAGAGTCTACAGCATTTCCCCAAGGACATGCATGCAGAGGGCAGAAAACATCAATCGGCCACCTTAAACATTAGATCTTTGTTGATAAGGCGTTGTCAAATGTTTTGAATCAAATTAAATGATGCCTTCTCATTTTTTAGCTCATTTTAGATCAAATATTGTGGCATTGTCAGTGTTCTGAGATGCAGTGTATGTGTATGTGGCAAATTACATCAACATAAATTCTGATTTAAGTTCACTTAAGCACTATGTTTAATGTGCAGTCTATCATGAGATGCACAGCAGTTCCAAACTGGCCCTCTATACCTTAAACTTCAGCCTCTCAGGGTGGCAATGTTAGTCAGTCCACCACTTTACCGGTATCTTAATAACTATACAATGGATTGCCATGAAATTCTGTACAGACATTCATGGGCTACAGTGGATGAATCCTAACTACTTTAATATTCCACTGCCTTCTCCTAGCTTCACCAGCAGGCCAAAGTGAAAGCCAGTGAAAATCACTTATTTGTTCAAACAAAATAGGCACAGTTGTATAATAGATGTTAACGTCTTGCAACTGTGTGCTTTATCAAGTTATACTGCTGTAGACTTAGGGATAACTTGTGAGTGTTACAGGTAATGGGTAAAGGCTGAGGAACATGATGACGTTCAAATGTAGTGAAATTCAATTACCATACCCATTCCTTGTTTCCGTTATTTTATACACCTAATGCAAGTGATCTCTTTTTAAATAATCAAGGAGAATAGTTTGTCTTTTTTAGCAATGCAGCTAGTTAGCAATGTTAATGATCTAGCCAGACAGCTTATATAATTAACAAATCTGACCTTAAATTTTAATAACTTAAGCTTATCTCTAGACATTGCACATGTTAGGTTCCAT
Organism: Etheostoma spectabile; assembly: GCF_008692095.1. NCBI lineage: Eukaryota > Metazoa > Chordata > Actinopteri > Perciformes > Percidae > Etheostoma > Etheostoma spectabile. The sequence goes on from NC_045734.1 coordinate 9,154,336, forward strand.
TTACAGTTTGTTAATATGTGACAAAATAGAGTAACATGGAGTTATTCCTGTAAATGTATTCTAACATTGTAGTGACCTGTTGATGATTGCCAAAGTATCACTAAATGTGTACTAGTATGTGTATGACTAATAACTTGTAAACCCTTTATACTATTCTGTATCATTAAATGTTACTCATTTATTATAATTTTGTTATTAGAATTGTAATTTTTTATTGTAATTACAATTGTAATTTGTGCCAGACCAAGTAAGCTCCACATACTAAATAACTTTTTTATTTTTATTTTTTTATCATTATACTATATACTATATTGAAACACATTCATACATAAGACAGAGCAATACTGTGAACCTGTGTTAAAAACAAAACCATAACAAAAAACTTACCTGTTTAGCTTCACATCTGGTTATTGTTTCAATTGTGAAGAAAAACAAGAAATAGCAGAGGATTCACTGATAAAAAGAAAACACCCATTTATCACGTTTATAGGTTTTTCACTTTGGAACCAAGGGAGAGGTCTTTAAGGAGGACTGGTACCTTTTAATAAAGAACAAGCTTTAAAAGAACAAAAGTTCAACCTTCAACAACCCTGGCACAACACAAAGAAAAGGATATTATTACAGATAAGAAAAACTTTGGTTGGCTGGGATTAAAATATGACACTGATTTTAGGGAAAAGACACCCAAGGGTTATCCCAACGATACAAGGGGGTATCAGGACTTTTAGGTTTTTCGTTTATTCTGAGGAACCAGTTTGTGCCGTGTACTTTTGCTTGACATGAACAACAAACTTGTCAATTACCTGCTTGACAGTCCTTCATAGTGTAGAACCTCTGTTTGAATTCTTTGCTTACTGTCAATCAGCTGTCACCCACAGGAAGAAATGGAAGTCTCTGTTTCAGGAAATAAATCCTGAAACCCTGCATTGCCAAACAAATTGTAATAATCATATCCATCTCCTCTTTTTTGCATGTCTTTGTTCATTCGGAGAGGGGTTTATTTTAACCTTTAACACTGTCAATTCTGTATTAACAACAAACAAAAAATGTGATGGAGTATTTTTTTTAAACACATAGTTAGAAGTAAATTTGGCATATTGATATTAATATTCTCCTAAAAGGCTGCCCAAATATCCAGTCTCAAACCTCAGGTAAATTGGAGGTCCTTGGACAGTAAATATGCTTGAAACATAAGGACATCAAAAAAGACCTTCCCAAGGACACACATCTACATGTAAAAGGTGAAAAATCTGTTTTGAATTTAAGTATGAAAATGAACTGTGTGTGAGACCTTAATGAGACAAAAAATGAAGGGAAAAAAAATCACACAAGGTCGTCTTTCGTAAGAGAACAGAAATTCCATCCCTGTGGGGCAGAAAAGACAGAACTTTTTGTTTTAGCAAACTGCCCATCAAATCAGCATAATAACCATCAGAATTCATATGGTGTTCTGAGACTCCTGAAGGCAAGCAGCCCCACTCAAATTAGCAGCTCTGATAAATCACCATTAATTAGCTAATAAAAGCCAGCAGGTGGTTCGGAGCCCAAAGACATTCCCCGGTTGTCTGCATTATGTATATTACAGCAGTGCACTGATAAATTAAATGAGTAGGGGGAACAACAGATAGGAGTTCTGGAGGGCCCTCGTGTAGGCATAATGCTCCAATCAAATCTCTTGCAATTCCACAATCCCACCCACAGGAATACAAGTGGCTCTGACCCCCACTCAAATCACATAACACACAGGGCTCTGGTGTGAGGCATATTTATACATCGATTATGCATACAGAATACAAAGTTTTCCTTAACCCACCCCTGAATTAAAAGCTTGTAAAGATGTTATACTTCCATTATAGAAACATAAGGCAATTATTTGGAGAACAGAGAAACACGGATTGATTGAGACACAATGACCTCTCTCCATCGAGCTGACAAGGGCAGCATGTGTTCTTCGTCATCTTCATCGTCATACATAATTTATCATTAAAACTGCACTATGTGTTTTAGCTGCATTACCTGATGGCAAGCCAAGAATAGGACTTCCTTGTCTGTTTTAACCTAGGACTAACTTTATTGGCTACCTATGCTCAACATTCACAAAATCCTGGTGCTGTAATGAATGAGATATTATTTTTTTTAAAAGCTGTGTGAGACACAAGCCTGACTGTATGGAACACCTTACGCATGTATAGATACAATCTTCACTAGATAGTTGCCCATCGGAATTTCCCAGAGCCAATTATCAGTTTTCTTTGTTTGACCGGTTATCTAAATAACTGATTGAATCAGCTCCAAAGGTATTATATGACTTGTTATATTGGTTTTGATTTTCATCATTATTACTAAAGGTAGCAGTGGAGAGGATGGTATCATTATTGGTTTTATTATCATTATTATATAGTCTTTGTTCCATGTCACCTCTCAGCCCAATTTGCCTCCTTCTTGTTCTCCTACTCGTCCTGCAGGCCTGTGCTGCTTAGCGATGTCTCGCCTTCTCTTTCCCATACTGTAAATGTCCTAGACACCAACGGATGCCATCCTTAGAGATCTCTTAAAAACTGAGCTTGAGCTCAACAACTCACTTAAGAAAAAAAAATGAATACCACTTTTTGAGAAAAAAAGAACTGACAATATAATAGAAAAACCAATTGAAACAAAGCACTTAACCTAAGACTTATTGCATGCTTGCTAGCTCTGTACTCCAATTCAGGCCTTTTAGTCAAAGGTCATGAGAAAACTATCAAAGATTCTGGGTCTCAGCATCTCTTTTTGCCATCCATGTTTCACCCAGCAGTTCACACCATTTATTTGAATGGCTCTAACAATAGCTGTAAGACTACGGTCAACCACTGGCTTTATCTGAAGATTTCATTCAAACAACTTCACACTTCTCTGTAGAACATTTTCAAGATGCCTTTTTGTAATTCAAAAGTTTTCAATATGCTATGAGCTGCTCATCATTTGTTTGTACTGTTTTTCACTGTAAATGGTTAATTCATTTTGGCATTATGAGCACAATGTATAAAATCCTTATCAAGTATGTTTTATCCATAAACAGTTTATGTGTGTATTTAAACTTTATAAGACAGACATTTACGGCTTTAACTAAAGAGCTAAAAGAGTGTAAATAAAAAAACATGGCAAGCATTGTTTACTATAGTTGATTCAATATAAAATAGATCTGGTGTCAACCATTTACATAGATTAATAAATTCAATGTTTCCCATAGAATGAGAATCCATTGGCAGGAATGTAAATCGTATTGCTCAGCATGCTTGCACACATGCATGTGCATTCTTATGCAAATACAAACAAAACAGGGATCCACTCATATGAACATTGCTCCTTAGCGCTACTAGTGGTCAAACATTCTACAAGGTACCTTTTAAGTTTTAAATGATTTACTAAATCTGAGCACAGAAATGCATAATCATATAAATATTCTGATGAACAGTTTTTCCTAAAAAAAAATAATCAGCATCATGGTACGTTTTCCCACCACTTACCTTTAGAGTGAGTGTAGCTCAAGCACCCACTTCATAAAATCCCAGAGAAGCATCATTAGCCTGAGTAGGGGTTAATAGAGGTTAATTCAACATGTAAATGCTGCTTTGATAGCTGGTTAGGTACTCGGTCTTAGTTGTGCACTGATTTTTTTTGCGTTACGTTATCACAAAAGGGATGTTTTAGTGCATTTTGATGAACTGTTGTTTTATGTAAAGCTGCATATTTTGCCCATTATAATCCATCTAACTCTGTTCAGTTTTGCCACAACCAAGGTTCCCTGTCAGAAATCTAGTTTGCTTCTTTCCTCCTTGGGTAAATGAGCTCTTTTCTCTGGGTTAGATGTCCTGAGGCAGCCACTTGGCAGAGGGTGAAAGAAATGGCAAAAAGGCATCCACACAAGTGGGACATGGGAGCAGATGGGACACTGATTGCAGTGTTGTTTACAGCTGTTGAGGTCCTTCCACACTGCTATATAGAGGTCAGAAACTATGTCTGTCTGCCACATTTCGAAGCACAGCCACTGAGATACACAGGCATCTCACCGACAAAGCTTACCCTTGATATTAGCAATTTTAAAGAAACATAAAAACACATATATGTTGGGGTTTTTGGGGAGGATTCTTATTATTTCAGTCAATATCAGAGTTCTTGTTTCCCTCACAATGTTCTCACAGGCGAAACTGCATTCTGCACATGCTCTCGGAAGGTGAGAAGGAAATAAAAAGGACAGCAGAGAGTGAGAAAGAAAGACTATCTGGAAGGAAAGTCATCCAACACAAAGGTCTTTGACGATCGTTAACATTTCTTTATGTTCGCATTGAATCACTTTATATGGTTTTACTAGAGACGTTGACCATTTAGGATTGCTCCATCAGGGTACTGACTATAGTCTGTATCTCGAGCAATAATAGCCCAGAGCGTCAGATAAAATATATGCAAAGTAATCAACCTTTTGCAAAGGCACCTCAGAAGCACACATTTCAACAGCACAGTGTAATCTAATATAGTGGGTGACATCAACTTGCTTTGCTGAAACATTATTTCCAACAAAGAATTTGCATGGCAAGATCATGTAACTTTGGTCACAGGCAATAAAATAGCAATATACTACTCATATTCATTACAATACTTGACACACTGCCTGTAACGTGGACTTGATGGTCAAGCAGAAACATTGTCATTTTTGACAAATTATGTAGGCTATGTGTAATAATTTCAGGGAAATAAATAAATCTTTCCCTGCTCCATATTTGCATGATGTTTGTGGCTTTTTAGTCTGTAGATGGAAATGTCTGGCTAAAATTTGTGTGGTGGATCATTTCCAGCATGATTGGCAGCTAACAATCTGTACCCTGGATAATGGCATGACATACTGCCTTTTAGTGCTGTCAGAAATACTGCAATTACAGATTCAGTACACACAAATGATCCAGCAATGTCATAAACGTGAGATTGGAGAAGATTGGAGATATTCTATAAGACCTGAGCAGGTGAAATACTCTGATATTAAGTATACATATATGTATATTACATGGATTCTGTCCTATATATTATTCTGCCTAAATTAAAGCAATTGCTTATAAATATACTTTTGTACGGTATTATATTGTTGTAAAGACATAGCGTTTGTTTTTTTAGTTTGTCAACCGTCAGAGATCTTTCTGCACCATTTATACTGAGGCATCTATCATTTTAATATCTCTGGTTGGGGCAGTGTTGAAAATCAGTTAGCAGGAGTGTTTTATGGCAGCATTGGATTTGCATGTCTTCTTGTCAATTTGATAAAGTACCTTGATTTGTCAGGTATTTCATTTACTGGATGAGCCAAGAAATAGACACTTTCAGTTGGGTATTTTGTTTTTAAAATGTTTCTCAGTTGAATTTCAAGAAAACTTAACAACAGTATATTAGGGGTGGGAATCACCAGAGGCCTCACAATACCATATTTATATTGCGATACGATACTGTGATTTTTTTTAAACAACAACTCTGACATTCTGCGATAAATTGCGATTTATTACCTATTTTCCAATTTTTTCCAATTTCAAATGCTGTCCCCAAAAGGAAACTTTGTCAACCTCTGTTTTATCTAAAAAGATAAATTTCTCTGTTTGTTCACATCACTTCAATTTTCTTGCTACACAATGGGATTATCATGCAGACAAACTGACCAACACATATAGAAAAATAGATTGATATTTGGTGTCTGTGTATCGATACAGTATTGCCACGGAAAATATTGCTGTATCAATTCCCCCCCCCCACCCCACCCCTACAGTATATACATCAATATAATGATAAAATGATCTGCACCATGATTGCACCATGAAAATTTGATCCATAGCACCCACCACTTTCTACGCATTTAAAGGGACAAGATGCATTTTTACAACTTTAAAGTCTGGGAGTATGAACCTGAGTCGACAAGACCAGAACATTTTACAAGGAGAGAGAAAAAACTGTCAAAGTAGCAGAGTTAATAGCAATTATGACCATCTGTTTTTAACAAAGTGTGTCATAAATCTGTAACATTGATATCCCACACTACACTACATCCGTGTACAGTATATGGGTCTGTGCATAATGTGCTGAGAATAGTGTAGTGATTTGTGGCTCACACAAACTGAGGAACATAAAAAGTGAGATGAACAGACATAAAGCACCGTGTGTGGGAAGCTTTGGAAACTTATAGAGCGTCACAATTATTAATCATTAACAAGGCGAGGTCCACAGTGTGTAAAACAGTCTAATGGGATACTGAGTATATGCGATTTTTGTCCTCTATAGCCTCGCTTTCTGTATCCTAAAACCCTGTGGAGTTTACATCAACCACAGAGAATTGACATGATTCAAGTTTAACAATAAATGATGCTTTATTTTGGATATTTAATATTCTTGCTGCTTTGCCGACCTGTTCTTCGTGTCCGTGACTTACAGGAATTCCCCATTCGAAGCCCATTATAAAGTCGGATTTAGTTAATGAACAAAAGCTAATTTAATAATGTATCATGATGTTAAATATGATAGCATTCTAGTAGTTAATGTATATTTAATAATGCAAATATTTTAATTAGCCCAACCCCATCTCCATGCAGGTAATCTCAAGTGTATAGTGTTTAGTATTTATTAGTGTTTAGATGCTTACTTGGTTCGGCCTCCACACACTCTGACACACCTCTTTCTCCTATTCATTCGAAATAATTATAGCCTACTCCTTTTAATTTCCAAGTTGTCTCTAAAGATATTGATATATCAGCAATCAAACAAATACACCACAAATTAAGGCCTCAAACTGTGTCAGAGCAAAATTAGGGATTCATTTGACAAAAAGTACATTGCTGGACAGCAGCTTCAAAAATGCTAGACCATAACCTCCATGGATTATTAATGGTGGCCATCAACAAGGCAGTCAGTTAACACTGTTTCTGTTTCTATGGAGGTGTGATCACTGAATCACACTGCTTAATAACTGCATATTGTTTTGATACCATATACCGTATAATGTGCACACATTACATAATGCTTTAGACAGATTTAATCCAATCATACTGTAGATCTTTGTTTGTGTTTGGCATGTGAGATTGTGTGTGTGTTGTGTGAGTGTGTGTGTGTCCTTATTGGTGCTTTGAGATGCATAGCCATTGAGGCCATAATTTAGTCCATTATGTCCTCTGGTTTGCAGTCGTAGCCCCAGGCCTCTGGCACTGAACGTTGTGTCATTTGCTACCAACTGGGTTTTTGATGAGAGTGTGTGACCTAGACGCCTCATCCCTCACCACTGTCTCATTCCCTTTATTTACATCTGTCTTTAGCATTCTAATTACTCTCTTTATTGCTTTAGCCCGGAGGAATCTGTTACACTGGAGGGGGGAAAAAGACTAAGGACACTGGAGTTTTAACCAATAATAAAGCAGCATAACTCCCATTACCCATAGGCAAAGATCGGGCCTATGAGGGTCTCCTGTTATGGACTGTGGGCAAGATATCTATGGAAAGCCTTCTCAGTACAGGGTTTACATGCACAGTGCCATTTGCCTGATCTGTTGTGTGCATTTCAATGTTTGTTTTCACAACAGTCTTACAAGGTCAAAAGAAAGCTGGTTTTCCTGATAATAAGCAGTTTTATAGATGTTTCTGGTAATGGGATAACATTGTAAGCAACCATTTAATTAGACTTTAGTCATTTGATAGTTTTGCCTAAATGGATTTAGTGTGTATAATTTGAACCACATATTCTCACACTAAAACTGTGCATTGTCTTTCAGTTTCTAATCATACCTAAAACAAGCTGGATGCACATTCAGTACATTGTCCACTCAATTTTTTGTTGTTAGACAATATATATATATATATATATAAATAACTTTTAAATGTTTCGTCCCTTCCCACAGAATTTTATGAAATGGCATCTAGAGCAGCCACAGCAGTCTTTAATGAGCTCTCAACTTTAAAGACTTGAAGGATATTAACAAGCTGCTTGACAAATGGTGCTTAGAAGCACATTAAAGACGCAGCTAATGGTGCGCATAATGACGGCTAATTTTCGATCAGATATAAATTAGAGCCCCCAACAGTTATTTGCCTTAAGGACTTTATGTAAATGATTCTGTTCTGTATAAACTGAAAACTGAGAGAGTGAGAGAGAATGAGGGGGGGGGGAGACTAGCACTCCTTGTGTGTATGATTAATAGATCTGCAACAGAGCACGGCTGTCAAAACCCAATGAGCACACATCCACTAGACAGCTCAACCACCTTCTCATTAAGGTCCAATCTCTACAAGGTCTACAACTCACTCATTTGGAACACCAAAACCGCCTCTGAGAACGAGCGAGTGTGAAAAGTGTGAGTGTGCTGCAAAAGGATAATCAGGTGAAAAGGGAACGCAAGGAGGAGACCTAGCCGTTCAGAAACGTGTACACCCATCCGATGTTGTTAAATATTTGATGGCTGAAGGCACTTTGATGCCATCAATTTACACATTAGGTCATAATGCATAACCGAGTACACATGGTGTGACTGAATTAAATGGCGAACACATTTAGTTAATAGCTTATATATTCACACACATTATAAAGAATCCACAGATTAAGATCCGTCATGCTGATGTCAAAGGTCCTGGTGCATGCCTCTGTATTCCTTCTACATGAATTAGCACCGATGCCCTGATTTGATCCTTCTTAACAAAGTTAATATATATATATACAAATGACAAATGTCTTTAACATGATTATTTTGACACACAGTTATGAGCCAGATAATAATACACAGAGGGTTGGAATTTTGTACCAAGCAATTCACAAGCGAGTTTAATTGTATTGCATGTAAAACACTTTAAGAAGAATTTTAATTAAGAATTGTGGAATAATCAAGATAAAGCTGGATATAAGATCGTCCTACTTTAACTTGTTTTTGCTGATCAGTCTTAATGTAACTATGCTTTTAACTAGACGTGTTTCTGTGACACTGAGTGTTTATGGCGTTATAGCGCGTTGTGATTTTGCTACCAAAGGATTGAAACCTCTAAAAAAACTTTATTATTTATTATTCAGGTGATTCTTAAGATGATTTAAAGACTTTTTAGTCAATACATTTCAGTGAATCAATAGAACTTTCAAAAATAAAATGAATATGGAATGTTGGAAGGTCAAATAAAATGGGAATGGCATGATTAAATGATCCAAGTTATTTTATTTTGATGAGCATTTGGTTCTCATTATGTGCCTTCCTCTTAAATTGACTGTCTTACCTTTCTGGATAGTAAACTGCTGGTTCAGATTGTAAAAGGGTCTGGTCCATTAAGCTACAGTTAACATGGAAAGAGCAACAGTTTTAATTATGGATGGATGTTTTTGACGTTTCCGACCTCAAACAAGTCTAAACACATAAGCGCCAAAGGACAAATTCATTCTAACCGATTCTAATAAAAGGATGTCTGCGAAATACTTCTGGTTGAAAGGAAATAACGTAACCAGTGTTCCTCACACTCCCCTAGCTGTAAGATAAAAGTATTGCAAAAGGTTATTAATATTAGTGGCGGTGAGAGAGCTCTGTTTCTAGTCCATCTTGATGTTTCTTATTGACGCACCAAAACGCCAAACAAACGCCAAAACTAATTCCTTGTATGTGAAGACTTGGCAATGAACCGGATTCTGATTCTCGGTTTCATTTTTCACAGTACTCAATTTCATAATAATCTTCATTAAAATAAGAGGTCATTCACAGCACAAGGTGTTCCCAGTCCCAGTTTTTTGGACTGGACTTAATGTTGAATTATTTACTATTATCTACCAATATTGATAAAGCCCACTGGCATCCAAATTGCTAAATTTACTGAACACACATAATCTGTCCTTGATAAAGTCTAAAACACGCCCGCCATGTTGGAGATGGCTCTGTTGCAACAGTCTAGGAGGGGTGCAGACAGTATTCCCCCTCAAGCAAAACCATTTGAATATTCATTTAGATTCATGTTGAAAAATAAAAATCCACAAACTTACACAATGGCGTCAACCTGGATGATAAAGAACAAGCTACAAAAGCAAGAATTATAATGCTCAAAATACATTTGTTAATAGAATCATTCTATTATGTTATTATAGAAAAGGAATGAAAACGCTCTGGGGGAAAGGTAGAAACTCGGTAATGCATCCAAATCCTTCTTTTGGTGGCAGCCACATGTCAGGGGTGACTGTGGCCTCCCAGCATCCCCCTCTGATCACGCCCCTGAGCTATTTTAGTTATGAAGGCTGTGGACGTTTCCAATGGCATTATATTGAAAGGCACTTTTTATTGTTGTTTTTTTTGTTGTTTTTTAGCAAATCACATTTTTTTCTGATTTGTAGTGAAAATTTCAAAATGTCAGTAAATGCTAATTTATCGGTATCTTAAAAGTTTTGTTTCGATTCAGACTTTGTACAAGTAGCACCTGGAAAACCTTGATTTGTAGGCTATTACTTGACTTAAAAAATAAATATGCGATGTTAACTGCGTTTGAATACGTCAATGTCATGCATTTTTAATAAGAAAGGAAATTGTCTATATGCGCGTTTCGACAGGATCCAATGTTTGAAGCAAATACATTTATTCTGTTTCACATTTCAAATTAAAAGTTAGACAGCCCAGGCCTTTTTTTGAACCCTAGAAACTCATAACTAAGTTCTATTTCTGGCTAACAATGCGTTCATTTTTTTTACTCTCACATTGCAGAAAGAAATCTCTCGCATGGTGAAACCCAGCATAAATTCGATTTCCAGAGTTTCTAGAAGTAGGCCTAATGTTGTCACGTCTTAAATGAGTAGCGACGGAATCACCAAACTTTAATTTGACCAGTTCAGGCTGGTGTGGATTTTCACCTGGATGTAACACAGTAACTGCTCCTGTGGATTAATTAACAATTCAGCCTTCAATCAGCATAAAAAGCGAGAATTGGTGGATGTTTATCATTGGTAAAATGGAACACATGCCTACTGTATTTGAACAAAAAAGTATGCCTACCCCTGGCATTAAACTCGTCTGTTTATGAGTGTGCACGTGGTTGGTATGTGTGTGTGCGCGTGCGTATAGAGAGAGAGCGAGAAAAGGAGAGAGAGGGAGAGAGAGAGAGAGAGAGAGAGAGAGAGAGCTGTTACATTGGCACACACAGTGCTTTGCTTCCTTTTGCATGCCATCCTAGATCAAAAAGTAGCCCACCAAAATCCCTCCAGCCATCCGATGCTGCTCCATCGATTAGTTTCTGGAAAACACTTAACAAACTAATGGCCATCGATGGCTGATTAATATTGCATTAACAACAACTCATTGGTGACAACATCAAATGGCGATCGCCGGTTAACATTCGAGCAGCCGTCTGACGGGTGTTGCACAATATTTTGGCGGCGCAAAAGAGCCGACAGAGGATAAATAAAGGGTTATAGACTGCGTCGCGCGTTCAATTCATGGCTTACACTTCGTCTAATGCGAGAGCAGTCGCGTCTTTGAAGGCAGACACTTGGCGTAAATGTACAGTTAAAATATTCTACTCTCGCGTCCCCAGGCGGAGCTCCGACAGTCCCTGGCCTCATTAAATTTTCATCAGTATCCCTGTGAAAGGAGGGAAATGTTCACGGGAAAGAGAAAAATAAAACAGAGGGCGTAATTATAACAAAAGGAAACAGCACTGGCCTTTTCGTTTTGTAGAAAGCTCCCACTGTGGCGTGCTCTATGTAGGCTACGTTTCAATGCATGGAGCACAGATGTGTCTGTGGCTTTAAGGTAAACTGTTTGTTTCACATATTTATCATATTCAAAACAGACCTTCGATTGTTTTTTCATTGTGCTGCTGAGGCCTTTCTGGTGGTGTGTGTGTGTGTGTGTGTGTGTGTGTGTGTGTGTGTGTGTGTGTGTGTGTGTGTGTGTGTGTGTGGTGTGTGTGTGTGTGCTTGTTGGGGCCACATTGATTCGCTATCAAAGAATCCAGATCGATTTTCTCCAATATGAGAAAGCAGGCAGCAGCAGTCTGGTTGAAATCTTTTCTCTTCTCTCTTCTATATCTCTCTCTCTCTCTCTCTCTCTCTCTCTCTCTCTCTCTGTCTTACTGCATGAAGTTAATTTCAATTCCCGATGAGACGCTCACTCGGCAGCCCTCCCTGACCAGCGGTAATTAACAGGGATGGCTAATGACTACTTAACTCGCTCTTCATAATTATCTGGTTTTCATAATTCGATGTGTAATTTAATAATTCGCTCTTATTAACGTATTAAGTGAATGGCTCATTTAGGGGAAATTAGAAGCACTCACCAGGAGCATCTTTTAATTGATGAACCATCATCGCTGTCTCATTATTAAGGCTCGTTTTGATACTCTTAATTTGTCACAAGGATGGCGGTTGAACATGTTTGGTTTATGGATCAATGTTATGAAGGCGTTGTCTTTCCAGTTTATAGTCATTTTATTAAAAGGTTTTGGTTTGATGAATATTGAGGAGATATATATCTGTCAGGTTGAATTAATTAAAGTATTTATATATTAGAATAAAGAATCGAATTTAAAAAAATTAATTTGGTGAAAAATAATTGATTGTCCCGCCATGTGACACTTTTATATATTTTATTATTTGCATGGTTATAGAAATATAAAAACACTTGACAGGGACATTTGTTGCCAACTCTTTTTTGATTGTTGATTAAATATGCTTTTTTAGAATCAACATTTTGTGCAAAATCACCTTTCTTCTTCCTATAAAATGAGCTCCTATGATCAATTAGAAATTATCCCCAATATAATCTAATGCAAATGTATTCCAGGTGTTGTAAATAATCAGTGTGACAGTGGAAGACAGGTTTCAGGAATGCTAATGTTTGGCTCGTGCAGCCTCTCAGGTAGCTGTCCATGGGGCTGAAACGCTTGCTCAGCGCTCAACAAGCCAGCCCTGAAGCCAGCAACCCTGCTATAGACGTGGCATTCAAGATGCTCCTCTCTTCTTCTTTTTTAACCCTCCTCCTACTCATATCGAGCCATAACTTCGAACCAAAGCTTTTGCTTCAAAGCCCGCGCGCCCGCATGCACGAGCGAAGCATGTTTGAGTGTGTATTTAAATAGAGACGGGCACTTTGGCAGGCGAGCTGTTTTTCTGGCGGGCTGACATCTGGCAAGTCTGCGCTCCAGGGACCCATCCAGCTCTCCATAGACCCCCTGATTAGACTCTAATAGAATATTAGCATTTGCTCTCAGGTAAGGCAACAGTGAGTCGCATAAGCTGGCAGCAAGTCGGTGGAGAAGCCACGTGTGTCTTTAAAATTGATGGAATATAGAGGAAAAGGGGCTCTTGAAGGCCTGCTTTATGGTGAGGCCTGGAGGAGGACGATGCTGAGGCCAAATAGCTGTTTGTAATTACATTATCATTTCAGTTATTCATCTCTAATATTACCTAGGTAGTGGGGGAACAGATTGGGTACGGGGTGGGGGTGGGGTGGTGGTGGTGGTGGTGGTGTCTTGCCCATGGGCATTGTGGCAGGGCTCGTGGCAGTTTGCAAAATCAAAGCTGACACCTTTTGGTAACGGTAAACTCACGTTATCTTTAAAAAGAAATGGCAACATTTGTAGTCAAATAAGTCTAAAGAATCCACAAAATGTCTTTCCAAAGCTGCGCAGCCCACAGCTAAAGCGTTTCCAGCCTCCTCATCAATAAATAAATAGATGAATAACTAAAAGTATATTCATGTCTGGATGAGTCACATTACACAGTGTAGTCATGGAAAACGTTGAATTAAATGTTAAAGTTTGTTCTTTAATGAAACACATATTGCAATTCAATAATTAAATAAATTAAAATTACATGGATGTAATAAATTAATAGAATTATTTAACCAGGAACCAAAAGCAACATACATTACAGAAATAAGTTACCTCAGCTAAAACAGCAATACAGCAAAAACCTGTACGGATATATTTATGTGCATCGACTGGTTCCAATGAAATATTTACATTGTACACGTATACTTCCATGAAGCTGTTTCTTTTGTCTTCGAGAAAAAACATTACTTAAACAAGGTGATTTTTAACAAGCAACGACTTCATAATGATGCGCGTATATTTATACAAATAAATAGCAGAAAACATACACAAAATAATTTAAAAAGAGAATACTATCTCATATATATCTCGATTGTACCGTCTCAAATGTGAGAAATCGTAAACTAAAATTTGTGACTGCATGTTTCACAGTCGTTTCCCTTTAAACCAGGACAACACGCTTAACTTGCTGTCAGACTGTGATTTTCTCAAGCAAAACGAGGGGGGGGGAGGGGGGGGAAATCCCAATAAATATATAATGAAGTAAACATGACCTCACTCAATAAATAGTTCATAAGATACCGGCCCACACTGGATTGTAAACTTATTGCAGACGGCAAGAAATCATATATTTTTTTTAATTGCGAGGTTCTATGAAATCCGCACGTGAGTCACTATTTCGATATTTCCACATACTGAGGCCTAATAATAAACAACCCTACCTTGATCCAAACCCCGGGTATCTTCAAAATAGATCCCTGACTTTGATCACACATGGTAACAAAAATAAGTGGCATTAATTACACATTTAGACACAAAATGAAGTGTGTGACAAGTAAATTATTAATTTACAGAGGGTTATTTGGCAGTAATCTAATATTAGCTTTCAAGACCATGTAGTGTGTTATCCTCTTAATCCCCTTATGGACCCTGACTAAATGTCAGACTGCATCGTCATAAACTCGGAGGGAAAAATGTAGCTCATCCTATAAGCCAAAAATATAAACACCAATAGTCACCAACCAAGTGCTTTGGGTTAAACTAGCCCCGTTGTGTGTAAATAACAAACGCTATTTTCAGTGGGGCTATTTCTGCTAACGCCAACTATAGTCCTCATTTGAAATGAATCATGAATAAAAACGAAAGCATAGAGTCCTGTAAGTCCTACTGCGTTGACATTAAAAAGGTGAAGCATAGTAATTGTGGAAACAGTGGTGTCTTACTTGCTCTGTCAAACGGTGCTTTACTTGACTCCACGTCTCCCCTTCAGCGAGTACAAGACGTGACTGTGGATGTTTGTTTTTTTTTTCAGACATTGTTCAATTTTTTAGGAATTTTTCGAAGTTCAAAGCACAAAGTCATCGATGATTGAAAAAAAGAAGGTGTGGGGTAGGAAATATGATACAAATCGTCTCTAAACAGTCCCAAGTCTTTCAGTGGGCGGTGGTTTAAAGCGATTTTAGACGCATGCAGAGTATTTCATTCGTTTCTGTTTCTGTCGCTGGTTGCAAAACCAGACCCGCACCACGTTCTTTTTCAGGTCCAGCTTCTCTGCGATTGCTGCGATTTTCTCCGAGGAGGGACGCGGCTGAATGGCAAAATAGGCCTCCAGTGATCTCTTCTCTGGCGCCGCTATCGACGTGCGCTTCCTCTTCTTCTCCGCGCCGTTGAACAACTCGGGTTTATTAAGTTTCTCCCTGTGTGATTTCTCGGCTTCTTCTAGCCAAGCTTGCAGGATGGGCTTCAAAGCAATCATGTTGTTGTGAGAGAGCGTCAGGGACTCGAATCGGCAGATGGTGCTCTGGCTGAGGGAGCCCACCCCAGGAATCTTCAGGCTGGCTAAAGCTGACCCTACATCCGCCTGGGTAACCCCTAGTTTGATCCGTCTCTGCTTAAACCTCTCTGCGAAGGCTTCCAAGTCCCTTGGATCGGCGTCCACGTCGCTCATGCCCATGTGCTGTTGTAGCCCGTGGGCGTGAGCCATGTTGATGGCTGCCTGGTGCATGTGGTTCATGCCAGCCATGTGGGCAGGGTGCGCAGCCGTGGAAACCACCGAGCCATCCGGCCCTGCCATGGCTCCTAGTGTCAGTCCCGGGGTGATGTGGTCCAGCAGGTCCCCCTCCAGTGCCTGGTGAGGCTGGTGATGGTGGTGATGGTGGTGGTGATGGTGGTGTCCAGACAAGGCGGACGGATGAGAAATAGGCACCGAGGAGGAGGAGGAGGAAGACGAGGTGCAGGGGAGAGTGTTCATGGTGTGGTAGGTTGCGTCCGGCTTGAAGGGACTGTGATGTGGAGGGTGGTGGTGGCTCTTGGTCTGCGAGACTATATCCACCGCCGCTAGAGCTTCAGCCCGGGCCAACAAACTCTCATCCAAGCCTCCGAATATATTGCTCTGCAATTGCAAATAGAATGCACACATAGCTGTCAGCAGGGAATTCTCCCTCCACTCCTCGGTTTAAAACATTTCCACAATGTGAAGAAAAAAAAAAGAAATCCCCCCCCCCAAAAAAAGGAGCACACAAAACAAGACACATGCAACATCCCAGGTCATAAAAATTAATACGCAAGGCAAAGCCTACTGAATACATAAGTTGAGCTGAGGAAAAAAAAAAAAATATGGAGGTGTTGGGGTGATTTGCTGTGCAGACATGAAAAAAACATCAAGCAAAAGAAAAAAAAAAAAAAAAAAAGTGGGCTGTCAAAATGTGCCTTTAAGCAGTGATTATGCAGAATACGTACCGGTGGGGTTGGGAGACAGGCTCTGCGCATCGCCTCCGAGCTGCTGCCGCTGCTGCTGATGATGGTGTTGCTGTGTCGGGAGGACGAGCAGGACGATGAGGGTGCATTGGAATTGGAGGATGAGGAATGCAACGAGTACTTGGGTTCGGGCAAGCTGGCGTGAGCCATGGCAAAAGGCTGCTTGCTGTTCAGAGACATCATCATCATATTTGCGGGCGATCCAAGCCTCGGCAAGTTCCTTTTAATAAGTTAAGACTCCGCCTCCTCGGTCGGGAGTTGAAGCCCAATTGCTTCGCGGGAATCTCAAGTCACTGTCGAATAAAGTGAAGGCTGAAGATGGTCGTCCAACGCTGAAGTTATCACATCTATTTATTATTACTGGCGGAGGTATGGAGGTGTCTCGTCTGTGTGGCAAATGAAATAACGCAGGCGCCGACAAGCCATGCAAACTGAGCGCAGCCGATACCTTTTCCGTTGTGGACTTGTGGCGCGATTGTTCAAAAAAAAAGAAAACAAAAAAAAAAAGAAGAAGAACCTGTTTTTGTTTTCTCCTGCAACCGTTTCCACCTTGTATTATATATTTTTTTGTTGCCTTGGATTTTTTTGGTGTGTGGCAGAACTCCTCATAGACGACGCCAGAAAAAAAAAAAATGAAAAAGTTTCTTTCCGTCTCTTAGGATTTCCAAAATACTTCAAGTTTCAAATAATTGCCGCTTTTGTTGACCTGTTTGGCTTTTGTGTGAAAAAGTTTCCGTCTCGAAATGACCGTAAGTGAGAAGTAATGGTGGTGACAGTCTCTGTGCTGTACCTCTTCGACTACGTTGAATGCTGCGGGGACCCGAACTGCCTCTGCTCTGAGGCGAAGGGCAGACTGAGTCTCTCTCCGCCTCTCTCTCTCTCTCTCTCTCTCTCTCTCTCTCTCTCTCTCTCTCTCTCTCTCGCTCTCTTACACACACGAACGCAAGCACCCCTTTTCTCTCTCTCTCTCTCTCTCTCTTTCTTTACAGCTCTCCTAGTCTCTCACCCTCTCACATACCACACACACACACACACACACACACACACACACACACACACACACACACACTCCTTTCGGCTGTACCTGAGAAACCCTTTCATGATTTATTATTCTTCATTAGCCTCACCATCACCACCGCCGCCGCCGCCGCTGGGGACTCTGCGCATGGGCAGTCTGCGACAAGGCATTTATTTCAAATGACTACTTCTTACCACCAACACCTCGTTACCGCCACGTCTTATGAAGTTTGCCGACTTTTCCAATAACGATTTATTGCAACTGAAAATATGTTATTGTTGAATATGGACAAATGGACTTTAGCCTTTGCCAAACAGACAATTGCGTCTCTGATAAATACCATGGACAGCTCCACACCACTGATTTAGGCCAGAATACATCCACGTTAATATCGTATAAAGTCAACCATATAGGCTATAATCCTAACTGTGATTTTATTATAACACCTTAGCCTACGTTAAAAATAAAAGTAATTAAAAAACCTAATCTAATAGTATTGGCAACTGCTGATTAGTAGCCTATATCTGATTAGTATAGGCCTAGCCTATTTCTATCTTAATTTAATTTCAGCAAATGATTCATATTATCGCTTGCAATTTTTTCTCCTTTGTTGCCCCGACCCTTGTATTAATTTGGAAGGAACGTGTAGAAAATACGAGAAATAAATAACTAAACTTTGTGAGAAAATTATAATATTTTGTATTGGTTTTTTTTTGCATGGTGTTTGGTGTGCAAACGGGGCACGGTACTTGAATGACGACAAAGTGGATATTTAAAATAAAAATAGCACCGTTTAATTGCAAATCTATATACTTGCCATAGCAGGCTATTATCTCATCTCTCCTGTAATTAAGCCACATCATCGGTAACGTCATTAAAATATTTAATCACGTTGTAATTAACAAGGGGTGTCTAATTTGTTTAATACGGTCACGTCTATAGGATGAGATAAATATTATGATGTCAGTCTCTTGGAGGTTAGAAAATATTCTTATGGCACACAATGCCTCTTGGATATGGGTTTCTTTTCCCTGTATGGCTCTTAATTTTTCAAAACACCTCTCTCTACACACACACACACACACACACACACACACACACAC
>NC_045734.1:9173002-9175208 GCF_008692095.1 Etheostoma spectabile
TCTCTCTCTCTCTCTCTCTCTCTCTCTCTCTCTCTCTCTCTCTCTCTCTCGTAGCAGTTATAAAGCAGTAATCAATGACTTTGACAGACAGTATGTTGACCCCTTAACCACCTTAAATGTTTTAATGGTAGAAATCGCTAATGTTAAGGATTCCAAATCAAATCCTCCCGTTTCTTTGGAGATATGAAGAAGTATGGTGTTAAATATAAGATACACCTCGCCGCCCCGGTATGTGGCCACAGCCTGTGCAGCGCTTCAATAAAAGTGTGTAAGCGTTTTAATCCGGGCTACCGATGTCACCGCGTTAACGTGGCGCTAGACGCGTTCTCTTGAATACGCGTCGGGATGTCAGTTCCCGTTTTTTTCTTTTTGATTCACGCAGACATCCCACGGCTGCGACAGAAACCCCGTTGTTGCTGCTGCTGCATAGCAGTTTTACATTGCAAGAGAGCCATCCAGCTGCAGAAATATGTTGGCTCCCCAGCGGGACAACAGGCGCTGCCAGAGCCACCTCCAGACAGAGATCAGGCTCCGGAGACATCAAGGAGCAATCAGTGTCTGCTCACATATACCGACAGACTGATTTATGATGAAACTTTAAAGAAATCATTTATATTTCACCACCTCTAAATTGGTGTATGAAATTTTCATCCACAATGAAACACAAAAAAGTGTATCTTAAGTCAAATAAATCAGCTTGAGCTGCTCCCAAGCAATTGGCTTTGAAGTACATTTTCAACACTTTCCTGACTGTGTTCACGTACCTAAGGCTTTTACTTTCTGTGCCAACAGCTTTCTCACTTTCGAGGGAGGGCAGTTTGTCAGACTGGTTAACAGAATCACTTTTGAAGGGTCTGCCTTGGCAAAAACAATTAAGTGCCAATCCCAGATATTTCAGGATAACCACATACATTTGGCTGATATGGTTTGAAATAACATACAATGTAGTTTATTGTAATTTTTTTGTAATTTTGGTGGCTTACGTGGTCTGTGATAGCTCCTTATATGCTTATTTTAAATGATTATCTTAAATGATTTATTAGCAAAAATAGATACATTAATATAATTTATGACCAGATTTAATTGAGAAAAGCAACCACAATAATCATAACAGAATTTCAGAATAATTTGACTATATAACAAATATTTATTTTTTTAAAGAGTAGTTTTTGGGCTTTTCCACCTTTTAATTTTTGACAGGACAGTTAAGGGTGAGAGAAGGGGGACGACATGCAGGAAATCATCACAGGTCAGGTTTGAACCCTGGACCTCAGCGTTCAGGCCTAAATCTCAAAGTACATGTGTGCCTGCTTCTACCACTGAGCCAACCTGGCCACACATAACAAAATGCACAGAAATCCTATAAAGAAGGTCCCTTAAATGAGAAACATCCCACACCCTTCAGATTGGGCTGCTATTGTTGTCACTTTAAAAAAATGTTTTGGTGCCATCAGGTTTGGCCCTTTCAGTTTAAAATATCTTGGCCTCAATTTGTGTCATCACACTGATCCATTAATTGGAGGGAATGCTGCTATCGCACATATAGACTTGTCCCAACTCTGGAAGGTGCAGTCATTCCTTGCCTTTATAAACATAAACCCTCAGTAGAATTGTGCATGAAAAGACTTCTCTCACTTCAAGGCGCTTTACTACATATAAATCGGCACTGTCTAAAAATAAAAGTAAAGCCCAAGTAAAATGGAGAGAGCACATGCAGCAGGGCTTGATATAACTCAGGTGACTTGTTTGCTTTTTTTCCTCCTCGCTTTCTTGCTTACATACGAATCAAGGACTGCTGCAGAGGTGTCTGTGTGCTTTACACAAAGACATACTCTTCTCAGCCTCCCTCAGGAGCTCTCCACGTTAACAATCCCAATTACACCGAGACCACCAGAGACAGCTGTTTTTATTACAGAGCTGCTCCTTTGTGCCGCCAACAAGGTATCTCCGCTTCTAGACTGAACACAGAGCTAAAGCTACACTGAGAGGAGAGGGAGAGAAGTGTGGAGTGAAGTGGATGAAGTCTCTTGGCTGCTTGCAGTGGTGATGCCTTTATTCACAGCTTCCCCCTCCCTTTTCTGATCTGGTGGAGCTCTTTACATGTCGGAGCAGAAGGTCAATGCTTGTTGGGAGAGGGTCTACAAAGAGATCAGGATCTAACTCAAGGCAACAGTAAATCGCACGAAGGGGGGTGGAGGGGGGGGGG
>NC_045734.1:9175218-9176479 GCF_008692095.1 Etheostoma spectabile
GTGTTTTATTTATTCATCTGCTTTACCTGGGAAATGTGACACGTTCTGCAATGAACATTGTGGCTTTAATGTGTTGTTTAAATGCATTCAACAAAAAGTACAAGCCTTCAGGATTTACTAAATGTCACACACTGTACTGTAGCTCTCAAAGGGAACAAGTAGCTCACCACTTGAGATAATGAAAGAGGTTTAAAAAAACTGCACTTGAATTGCAGCTCGACTGGTATACAAACTGTGAGACGTTTTCTGTTTGATCTCTACGCGGGGCTAAATAAAAGCATCAACAGTTCTCAGGATATTCTAATTACTTATTATAGGTGCTGCTTGTTTGTTTGTGACATTTTTATAAGAGCCACTTTTCCTAAAATAAGTCCTGAAATGTTTGAGGCAGATTATGATGACACATTGACAATAAGGCCTTTTTTGTGATAAAAAACCCCCCCAATTCATTTGATTTAACAAAAAACAATTGAAAAGGCGTAGAACGTGCAATATTCTAACAACACATAATAATCCAAATAGTCAAACAACACACTATGTCACAATTTGCAACCATAAAATTGCTTCATGAAAGTTTAATTGTAGCAGGTCTGTCTAAAGTGAATCCCCACTTCTTGCAATAGAACAGAGTTTGAGCATCTTTTGCAGTCCAACAATTGAAGTTGTCTTTTTTAAAACCCTAACTGTGATCTTTTTCTTAATCTTAAAGCTGCATATTAGATTTTATGTTTTGGCCACTAGGGGGCAGTGGAACAAGATGACATCCAGAGCCGTTTAATAAGAGAGTTTGGCCAACTAGGGAATTTAATGTTCCAAGCTATCCTGTTATGTGATTGGTTCCGAGGTGTGCATGTGTTTCGTGGACTCCATATTGTACATTGACATAGTGCAGGGAATAGAGGAAAAATGTGATGAATAAAAAAAAGAAGACATAAATCACTATAAAAAAATGTTTGCACGTTTATCTGCAATGAAAGACAGGGGAGCGGCAAAAGATTTCACAAGTTCCCCCGTGAAACAAAAAGGCAAAGTGTATTATAACTTACTTATAATAACAAATTACATAGGACAAATATAGCAATACCATCGTTAATGTGTATCAGGCTGTCAAAGAAGTTTTAACACTGCTTAAGAAATGAATGAAGTTTGAAGTTAGCCATGCCTTATTTTAGCATTAGCTTTTACGTTAGCACTCCAAGTGCCTAAATACTTGGGACCTTGCCAAAGTCATATGGCTTTTGGTCTTGACCGAGTCCAGGTG
>NC_045734.1:9176489-9189550 GCF_008692095.1 Etheostoma spectabile
GTTGATAATAATATTGGAGGGAAAGTGAAACACAGCTTGGACGGGGATGTTGTTTGGCTTTTCACAAGTTTAGACAGCTAGCTAACGCTATGCCGCAGTTTGCTAACGTTAGCCTAGCCTGCTAGGTAAATATTACTGTGCCATGCTTCACGCAGGTAATCCGACAGGTGGAGTGGCTTCAAGGGATTGCGCGCTATTGCCACTCCACCTGTCAGATTACCCGTGTCCCCCTACCTGCCAGCTCACCTATCATTGAAAATGAATTACTGGGTGCGTCAATCGCTCCCCATCTGAAAGACTTTGAGGGAGAGAGGAGGGACAACTGAGTGAGATGCAACTCTTCTTTGTCAGGGAGAGAAGAGAAGATACACCTGGCGGAGAACTGCATTCTACCCTATGCACTTTCTAGTTTAACGGTACCTCAGTTTTGGTCTCCACCAACTCATGAGGAAAACCTTGGGCTAAATGCGCCACCGTCCCCCCAGTTAGTCACTAGCTTTTTCTGTCATTTGGCCCTCGGCAGGAAGTGTACAGTGGGTTAAACAGAGGTATCACGCTAAAAAAATGCTGCTTGCTGCTAATGATGCTGATGAGAGAAGTGAACCAAAACAGTAAAGATGCTTGCTGTCAAACCAAAATGATGAGCTGAAAGAATTACATATTTTATCCATTAATAATACAAACATATTGATCAGTTCAGCTCTAACAACGTGTTTTAGTTTATTTACCATTAATTTAACCTAACTGTAACCCAATATCAGCATTGAGTCTGGTGATAGTATTGATCATCTCAGTTTGGTTGTTACTGACTAGACAAAGACAATGTGTCCATATTTCTCCATAGCATCATGGACAATATTATTGCTTATGTGGACTACAGTATGATAACCAGCAGCAAAGCCAGCTAACCTGGTCTATTAGTGAAGCCAACCTCAGGCCATGACTGATTAGAGGCCTTGAGAGTGAGGTGTGTCATGAGGTCAGGAAAACAAATAATATCACCACCAATTTCCCTACCAGGTACCAATCTTTGAGGGAGGGGGGGGTGCATTAGATTCTGGCCCATCCCTGCCTATTGGCTGCAGGGCAGCAGATGATAAGGTCAAGTCTCATAATGATGTCACATACCTTTAGGTACTTCAGATCAATATCGAGAGAGGCGCGTTATACCTGACAGCCAGTCAAATAAAGCCTGCCCGGCAAAGGAAGAAAAAAATTACTTGCTTTGAGATTGTCTCTTCTGATAAAATGAGATCCTCTCTCTCACGCTGCTTTTGGTAAAGATCATATTGGTGGACGCCTTTGTGATCTTTAAAACAACATGGTCACACATGTGATAAAAAATATTCTTTAGATTTAACTGATCAACCTTGAATGACAGGATAAAAACTTTATAACTGCATAGTAAAGCATGGATTAGTGTTAAGTGCTTGCAGCTGATGCATAGGGTTTCTGTAGGATAACGTTTGACATGACATTCCTTTGAGTAAAGCTGACCTCATGTGACAACAAACGATGACGAGGAAGGCAGCGTAAATGTTAACTTACACCTCAGTGCTATACAAGTGATTAATGTAACAGGAGGATTGCAGAATTCTGTCCAACCTGAAAGAACATTTCTTCTGCCTCTCTCATTAGTTTGACTGTCCCATGTGGTAATATATTGCTTGTCACTGGGTTGTCTAATAGTTGATGCTAATTGACCTCCTTTCCCCCTTTCTTCTGCACAAATGAAAAGATTTCCTCCGTCCTGTGATGGAGCATGTCACAATCTGATCCGACAAATTAAAAAGCTCTTTGCTGTCACACTGTCATCATTCCAAGCCCTCTCCTCATCAGCTATAATGATCATTTTTCTACACTGAAACCACTGCAGTGCACTGCCAAACACAATACGTAAGAGGGCACGGTGCTGCCGCTGCGCAGTATGTGTGATATATCAAAATGTTTTTCATCTGTGAAATCTTATCGATATTGTTAATCTTGAAATGTCGTTCAACCTATACATTTGTGCTATCAAGAATGTTTTAGTTCATGCTCTCTGAATTCCTAATTTTGAATTGGTTTAACCAAGTACTTTTTATATTTACATACATTTATGAAGAGTCCTACCTATATGTGCAAAATATGCAGCATTTATTATTCATCACAACTCCAACTTTACAGTAGGTTATATTTTATTTAAAGGCTTAAAAACATTACTAGTGTAACCTCCTCTTAAACAGCCTCAGATTATTTACAAATTGTCACATTTACCTGCCTCGCACTGTCAAACTGTAAAAGATGCTTTTAGTCAAACCAGAAAAGTCTTACATTCTGTTTATTAGAAATACACAGATCGTTATAAATAACAGTGACATTAGCCTAATTTCTTAATCTCAGAATACTGAATGAACATTCAGACAGGACAAGGAACTTTTTTGAACAGCTTCCCATTCTTTTCATTTTTATACTTAACATGTGAGTGCCGCTCTGCAAGGCCATTTGCCTGAACATGATAGCAACATGAAAGCTTGGCCACCGCACATTATTGGCTGCAGGACAGCGATGACGCTCATTACCTGCAATCAGCTGCCCCATCTGTGGCCAAAACAGAAATTGAATGTGGCATATTACCTGCTGAATTTGTGTATATAACTTTATAATTTATGCGGTGTACCTATACTATTGACAAAAACGCAGGGCGGTGATCAAAGCAAGCCATTCAGGAGGTTGGACAGGGCCACGAAGACAGGGCCTGTAACACTAATGATCTTCAAACGCTCGTCTATTTCACTGGGAGCTATGCACAACTCCCCAGCAAGTCCCGCGTCCTCCCCCTGGAGGTAATTGTGCCTGGCTGGTTAGGTGACAGGTGTCAAGTGGCCCCTCCTCAACCGATTCATCACACTAAGCAGAGAGGAAAAGCCGATCTCAGGCTCTCCCTTTCTCTCTCTTTCTATCTCTCTCTTTGTACTTTTTTTTCTTGTCTGTCTCTTTTTTGTAACCTCAAACAACTACTTTGTCATCACCGTGCCCTGATCACATGTTAGCTTTTCATGACAGTGTTTGGAATGCAGTCCCAACTTGGTTCATGCTGTCCAAACTGTCCATGTTGTATCATGAGCGTTTTGAGCACATATTAACATATAGTATGCATGTTTGTGCATGACAGAGAGAGCGCAAGGCTGCAACTAATGACTATTTTAAAAAAAGTACTATTATTATTATTATTATTATTATTAATATTACTGATTCATTACTGAGTTATGGAAAAGGGGTAGGATTCAAATACTTCTTCCTACTCATTTTCAGACATGTCTATGTTGGCTCATTTTTGTTTATTGAATGTTTTACTTATTTAATTTATTAGTACATTTCTTTGATGTTTTGTTTGGTTTATTGTTGATATGACGGAAATAAATTTCTTCATTCATTCATTCATTCATTCATTCATTTAATATCAATTGAACTGCCGGTTATATTTTTGAGTGAAAAATGCCCTTAAAAATGTCCTAAAGCTGAATGTGATGTCTTCAGATTGCTTTTTTTGCATACAACCGCCAAAAAGTCACAAATACCGAGTTTACTATCACATAAGACAAAGCAATGCAGCAAATCTTCATAATTGAAAAGCTGGAACTGGAAAATGTTTGGCATTTGTAATTGGAAAAAATACTGAACGGATTAATCAGTTATCAAAATAGTTCAAATCAAATCAGCTAATCTTTTAATTAGCTTATTTACTTTTAAGAGCAAGAAACAAAGTTGCTTTTGAGACACATTAATGTCAGAATTTTGCACCGTGGAATTGTAGTAATCCAAACCCAGTTTTCAGCTAACGATGGCTTTTCATTATCAGTTAACCTCTTAACCTCTTAATTCAACAGATTCAAAAGATTTTCATAAAATGTCATAACATGTTTTTACAATACCGTAAACGAAAGTTATCAACATTTTCTGTTAATTGAATAATTGATTGATCAAGGAATTTCTGAACTTTGTAATCCAAAGTTCTTTTGAAACCTGTGTCCTCTTTCTGTGCAGAATAACTGGTGAGAGTTTATTGAGTAACTGAGGAAAAACAATGCTGAAAGGTGGTGACCACAGAGTCACTGACAGACAGGTTAGCACACAGGCCGAAAATCGTTCAACCCAGTGGTGATTTGGAGAGAAGAAATGTGTGTGTTTGTGTGTGTCTGTCTGTCTGTCTGTCTGTTTGTGTCTATGTATGTATGTATGTGTGTGTGTGTGTGTGTGTGTGTGTGTGTGTGTGTGTGTGTGTGTGTGCGTGTGAGAGTGAGACAGACACAGAGAGCGAGAGCGAGACCACCACCTCCATGCCCGCCTGTCTAAGCAGAATCCCATAGGGACCTGCCATACACACGCTCTCTCACACACACACCCCAGTCATTAATTCCTGCTTTGCATCTCCACACCATGTAATATTTATGGGTCACCGCAGCTTTGTATTCACAAATGGAAACGCCAAGAGAAAAAAGGGAGAAGACACGATACCTCAATCAATCCTGTGAATAAGGTTCAGATTGTCACATCATGGCTTTTTTCCCCTCCACTAAGCCAGTGCTTAGGCAGCATTCTCTTCTTTGACCTCTAAACAAGTGTTTTGTATGCTGGATTGTCAGACACAACCTTTGAGATGGAGACATATTTAACTCCCTTAGAGTTAAAAAAAAAAAAAAAAGCTCAAGGCATAGGTTTTATGAATGCGACAGAAAATTCCATAGCTGCAGAATTTGAAGAACAACAAAACTGCATTAGTCAGTAAAAACAAATGCAGACTTAATACATTTTTGCCAGATACGACACCGGAGTAGAAACGACATACAGAACTCGAGTGCAGACATTTGCTGCTACTCAGGATTTTCACACTAATCAAGGGAAGTCTTTGGTGCATTTCGCCTCTTCTACATCTGACAGATCATAATTGGGGGGCTTTTTTCACTTCCCTAAGATGTTGCCTGAAATCTGTGATGCAACAGTAGGAGCTATACCCTCGCTGCCTTTCAAATCAACAGTGTTGTCAAAACAGAGCCCTGAGGAACCCCCAGTAGAGCATGGCTCACCAGACCCCTGTAGAGATTTGAAGACCACTTTGGAACTCTAATCCACTCAAAATGTGCTGATAATTTTCCTTGCCAGGACACTCTCTGCCTGGTGTCACAAGAGTGGCCTCCCGGGAGCAGATCAGCCAATGATAACAAAGTAGCCAGATGTCTGGCGCTGGCAGAGTCCCAGAAGCCAGACAGCGGCAGGCAGCAGCATCCGCTGTGGGCCACAGATCAAAGATACCTGAGAATTACTTATGGGCACAAAATATGTGTTGCTTACTCTACAGTTCCCATTAATAACAATCTGGGAGAATTTGTATTTCTAATTAACTCTTTTCTTTCGGCATACAAAGTGCTGTAGGTTGTCTAAGGCTGCAGCAGCAATTTTTTCGTGGCAACTGCGAGTCGACAACAGGAAGTCGGATGCAGCGCTGTCTAAAGGAGCCAGATCAGCTTTAAATGCAGTTCTGAGGCTCAGAACACCCCCTGACTTTCCTCAATAAACAAACAAACAGTGTAAGAGTCAGCGTATTTAGATTTAATCATGCTGCATGGTGCCTCCTTAGACTGGCCCTTCATGCATACCTCGAAAGCTTTAAGTCTTGACGTTGAACTGATTCAACTGAGTTGTAAACGTAATTAGCTGTTTATTTCTTGGCTCATTCTTTTTCTTAAATTTTTGTCCTAAAACTGAGTGGGGGATACTTAATCTGTTAAGACCAGGCCAGTCACACCATCATTCCCTGTACATTTACGAATAGTAGTAGCCACTAAGCTGACTCTGACTCACATTGATTCATACTTTCTACAAGATTTGAAGCCTTGGCTTGTTTTTCACCATGGTTGTTTGTGTTAGGCAGACTGACATTAAGAAGCATTGCAAAGCCATGTTGTTTTCTCCTGCAGGCCCTGCACTTATTTTAGAGTCCTCCATTTATTCCATCTTATGTGTTATGTTTAATACACAAATATTTAAAGTAGAGCCCTGACTTTGAACTGAAAAGAAATAGTTAAGTTCTCTCTGCCTTGGGAAGGCATTTGTTGCCTTTTTTCATCTTAATGTGGGGAAGAGGCCTGTTTCATCTTGCGCACATTTGTGCATATTTTGTCAAGCTCACTATGTTCTAGTGCACTTAAAAGTCATTGTTCAACGGATGGATGATATGCATCCCATGCAATGTGTGTGTGCACTGTATTGTATTAATTATTAATTATAGAAAGTGTTGCTTCATGTCCGTATTTGATGGAGATCCCCCCCTCTCAAACCCCGCCACCCCTTCCCCCAATTATGTATATTACCTTTGCTGGTGCATGGTTCATGCAAATTCTCATTTGCATCGCTCTCTTGAATGTGCTATCTGCTGGCTGGAATCCCATAAAGCCTATAGTTAACACTGCCCTTCATCAGATCTTGGTTGTGACCTTTTCTCCTTGGATCTGTTATTCTACTATGACTCTCGCTGTTTGAAGTTCACAGATGAACAAAAAAGCACTATTTGGATGTTTCATTTGTTTTTGGCTTTTAATACATAATTCTTGATTACCTCGGTTTTCCAAGGCCTTATCTATTTCTATATTTCTGCTCACTGTATAACCTCATTTTAGACTAAGGAATGCCTAAAAACTCTAACATAAGCCTTTCTCTAAGGTTTTCTTGAAGCTGAGCATAATTGTGTGGTTAAAACATCATGCCAATTAACAAGTGAACCAAAGATATTCATTAGCTTTTAAGAAATTATCAATTTTGTTTCATATCAACCTTCTCGCTGGGAAGTAGTTCCACAGAAAGACGTCTTTTATGAGTGTATTTAAGGCCCTGCACCAACATCCCGTCCCAGTACATTTCAGGGTTACCCCAGGTCATTTTTTTTAATGTCGTTTACTTGAAAATGTAACTTTAAAACAAGGTTTAAAACTGCCTTAGTGAGATCCTGTCTCCCAGCTCCGGCAGCTCATCACTCCTAAAACAGCCGCTCTCATCCACCCCGGCCCCGACCGTTATTAATGTGCACTGAATAATTTAACAGGGTAAAATTACCATGCTCTTTTGAAAAGATTTTTTCCTACACAATTAAAGAGCATTATAGTGATTTTTAGTTGAACAAGAATTATGACTGTTTTCCCTCCTCTCTGCTACACTTTCTGGCTCCCTTGTTATGAGCTGTGGGTGAGCGCAGTTGTAAAGGCCTGTGATTCTCTGCTTCTGTCTGACTGCTAGGAAAGGTTGTGCTCTAGCCTTGAACTATACCATGACGAGTGGCTAATGGATAATGGATGAAGTAGTATATATGTTCAACTTCCGATGAAAAGACCCCCATAATGGTCTGCCGGCCCCACTAAACATGGGCTATATTTGGTCTGTTAAAAAGCAGTCTTTTTCCGGTGGTGTTAAAGGTGCCTGGATTGAGATAGCTACTCAAATTTCACATGGCTGAAAGTGTTGGAAGGATTGGTATTTAATAATCTTTGAGTTTCTCCCTGAATCCCCATGCTAAGTCAAACAGAATTGATTAAAAAGGACAGTAATAGCGTGTTCTATGAAAGTTTGTGGGCTAACAGTACAATATTATACTGCTGTTGTATGCTATCAGCATCAGCAGGAGCGTTGGCCAGGCCTTCACTCTTATTCCATGTGGACAACTGTCCACATCTCAACCACAGGCCAACAATTGGCAGTAATTGGCACGTTTCCTTGGCTGTCCTGGGAGAGATCTGAGAGTGCATACGGCCACGGACAGGCTGCCCTCTCCACCAATTAGAGAGTTGTCTCCTTGTGGGGCGGGGCTGGGGGAGGTCTACCTTACTGCTACCTTGTCTCTTGATCAAAATGATTTGTGAAGATCCTTTCCACTCTTCCTCCTTGTCTGCCTCTCTCCTGCCACTGAGATATTACTTTGTGTGAACTGCTAGTGAGAGTCTTCAGTCAAGGACCCCAACCAGCGACTGACAGCCTTACAGTACCAGTCGGTGGGCCATTCACATTAGAGGTGCACTGACAGTCAGGCTGTGCAAGACAGGCTTCCCAATGAAAATGATCCACACTTTGCTAGTGGTTTCCTAATACACCACTTGCTGGCTTTCCTCTCCATATGATTTTTTTTTTTTACCAGTGGATGTGGCGCTGCAATGGGTTTGGCAGAAGCTGGAGTTTCTCCGAATAGCTGAACTTGAGTCTTTCTTTTACACTTTCTTTTGTTGCTAGTGTATTGTCCTTTTGTTGTTGTGTCTCCAGGCATAAGCAGTGCGTTACAACTGTATGGCTTTATTATGATGGCTTTGATGCAATGATGGCAAGTGTCTCATGTGGTTAGAAATGTGCAGGCCACACAAGGTATCATGGGACCCCAGTGCGAAGGATCACAGGCCTCAATGCATGCTGCTAACACTCCCCAGTTTATGCCACAGGGAAGGCTGCGGAACCAACACCCAACCCCCTTATTCTCTCCCCGCTCGGTCTCTCTTGTCCTCAAAGCCTATGTCTCTTCGTATTTCACTTCAGTAAATATGAAGAGGCGAGGAGATGCTTCCTATACTCAGAAATATGTGTCAGGCTGCTGGGTTATGTTGTGTTGCAATGTGATGTAGAAGGCAACAAAGCAAGAGCACTCAGAGAGGGAGAGAAAGAAACAGCCTTACTTATTCTCTTTAATCCATCGTGAGATATTCAGAACTAGGTTAAATTATTCTTCACATTACTCAACACTTATCTCATTTGAGCATGTAACAAGATCACTGTTTACACATGTGGGGCAAAAGTAACTAGCTATAGGTTTTTCTTCAGTCAACAATTAGCACAGGTAAAGCCTAGCCTTCACCACAGGTTGACAGGCTCACCGTAAAGCAGCTTTATTTCCTGCAAGGACCTTCATGAAGGGGGCCTACCTAATATGCTGTCTGGCCCCGGGGCCTGCGGGAGTGTGGTTGGATTATTATGTTAATGTGTGTGCCTCCTGCCCTCTCCTCAGTCCCAGCTGGCCTCCCTGTCGTTAGGAAGTGCTTTGCTCTGACAGAGGAGTAATATGCTCCGTGATTGAGGGGCCAAAAGATCGAGCACCACCACTGATAAGCATATGATAAAAGTGCCATTGTACGTGAATGCCTCAGAGACATGGAAGATGACTTAGCAATTCCTATGGATTTCAGTGGAAGAGTGAATATGTATAAGGGATGTGTGGTCCTTTTTGTGCAGCTGAATTTAATTGCCCATAGCATTATATCTCATGCCGTGTATTTTATTCTACTTGTATTGCATGGACTCTTTCATTATGAGCTAGTGACATATCCACCTGTAAATATAATGGCTCCCGCTGAACAATCCAAGGAGTGGTGCTTTTAATCATCCTGTAGGAATTGATATGAGACCAAGAAAAGATTCAGTTTGATGTAGTTCATAATATAAATAAAGCAATTAGATGAGCTCAAATTCTGAGCACTGTCGGTAAAAACATTCAGTCAAACACATATTTTAAGATGTCAGAAATGCTACAGAGGGGCCTCAGTGGGTGTCCGAGTGTCATTTAGGTGCAATAATGTGTGACACAGCCTTAATATTAATTGATGGAGAGTTGGTTAAGTCATTGTAACTCTATCAGGAAAAATGACACTGCTCTGCCAGATGGCGTTACCCTGCAGCTCTATGTCACACACTCTCATTTAATCAACTTGACACAAAAGTAAAAAGAGAGGTGAGAGAAAAAAGAAGAAAAAAAACTAAACTTCTTTTGGCTTGTCAAGAAGGAGAAATGCCGGTTGCACTGCTTTGGATCCTGCACATAATTGTGTAAAAATGTCAGCCAAACAGAGGAAGATCTCTCCTTTTAAACACTTGTCTTTTTTATCTCACCGCCTCAGGAGTGCTCCTGTATAGCGACATATTAACTTTGTGTGGGCCCATTCACAAACTGTATGGAGTGTTTGTGTTTTGTAGGGGGTTTGTTTTGTTTGCTTTTTAATCAAGTTCAATTTCGTCTCCATCAATACAAGCTCTTCCCACACCCCTCTTTCTCATGTCTGCCCGGATTATAATGTGTCTCTTTTTGCTGAGGAGCCTTCACTCTTGTTATTGTTTGTTCCCTTTTATGGGGCCCCAACTGTAACGAGAGGAAGGGTATCTGTGGGTAATTGGTGGGTAAATACTTTGCCATGACTAAACGTCAGAGCAAGATAGTTTGTAACACAAGTGGGTTGCTGTGCTGCTTTTGAGGAGAAGGCAAAGAAAGAAAAAGAGTAAATGGAGAAGCCCTTTATGTTGTGTTTTCACCTGATTTTCTTCCACAGCATCAAACAAAATATATTGAACCATTGTTTTTCTGGCTTCTCTTATATCAAGAAATTATTTTCAAAATGAAATATATATTTCATAACACCATGCTTACCATTTGGAGATGTGACAGATTCAGGCTGCACCCGTTTTGTTGACTAGGCGGAAAACAATTAGACGATTAATCCATTAGTCGATTGTATAATTGTAATTGTCAATTATTGACATGCTATAAGCAATTGATCATATACGTAATTTTTAGTAGTATAGTAGTTTAATACGGTTGTTAGTCTATATCCACGATGTTCTACTTCTGAGATTGCTCCGGTGCCACAGGAAATTTGGACGGATGCATGTCTTTTTGCTGATGTCCGTTTCCTTCCGCTTTCTTTTTGTTGGAATTTTAAATTCTAGTGGATTTATGCGGACTATGGTTAACTGCCCCTCAGATCTCTGCAGGTTAAATCCAGACAGCTAGCTAGACTATCTGTCCAATTTTAACTTTCTCTCGCACTTCTAAAACAACTTTTGAACGCACACGTTCCACCAAAACAAGTTCCTTCCAGAGGCTATTTCACAGCGGCTACGTGCTGAACCAGTGCTAGTTTTTCTCCCATCCCGTAATGTTCTGTGGACTAGCGAGACCCCCCTCCGCAGCGCTGTGGAGGAAGGTCTGGCAAAGAGAGACTATACGGTTGTAAATGTATGTAAGGAAATGTATGTAAAGACTGCAACTACTGATTATTTTCAGTATCAACTCATCTGCCGATTATTTTATCTATGAATTGTTGGTCTATAAATGACAAAAAGTAGTAAAAAAACAACCAATAAACCGGCCATCCCAGTTTCCAGGAGTCTGGGGAAATTATACTGTTTTGTCTACAGTGAATACAATATTTTTATTCCCTGATATCCTCAAAGATGTTTTGTATTACTTCATGAACATGAAATCAAAGATGACCAATGTTACAGGATTTTACTCAACATATAGAACGTACATGTTGTTTGATAGAGATTGGAGTGCAGTTTGTTCTGGAAACATGTTTCATAAGTATTAATGGCATTTGTCATTTATCTTGACCAGTATAAATGAAACAAATAAAAATATCAGAGGAATGAAGAATAAATAATCAGTTTAATTTTTAAGTTGCATTCAGTCAGTAGCATGGCTTTACTCTATATACTTATCAAGCCCTCTGAGGCACAATTAGGTTGACCTCCCTTTTCACTTGTATTAATTTAGATCCCTCCGGTTGTCACGTAAATGTCTTCTTTTTTTCAGAACAAGAGACTTTTCACTCAAGTTTGGCAAAATGGAACAAGGGCCCTTTGACTGTTACCCACTCCTTTGTTGTTTGTTAAAGTCCCCGAGGTTTGGCAGACATTGTCTTTATAAACTCAAAGCTGTGTTAAATGCGGCCCAGCTAATGAGGGGGAGCCATCAAACCCTCCATGAGATGATGCTGTCAAATGGTGACATAAAAATGTTCCATGTAATCCCCCTGTGCAGACCCTGGGTGTAAATATGCCAGCTCCACCATTTTCACAGCGTTTACTCCCAGTTCAAACAACCTCTCTCCCTGCTCTCCCCCTTCCCTGAAAACACAGTGACAGCTCTACGATTTTCTCCTCTAGATTTCTTGGCTGCCTGCGACCAATGAAACAACCAGGAACAGCTCTGATAACTTCCTTCATCCACATTGTGGGTAAGACACATCTCTCTTCTTCTTTGTTTCTGTGGACTGAAACTTCTGCCACTCACACATTTTGTACTGAGCGTGCTCAGAATTTTGGGTGTGATGCTTGTAAATGAATTCGGGGATTGTTGAGCGAAGGCTTGGTGCTGTTTGTTTGCACGGTTGTATGTTTGTCCACACACAGTATTAGACACTTGCTGTTGACTTGAAATTAAAAGAAGCTCAATATGAACATGTAGTAGGCCTATATAGCACACATATTCAATAGGTACCATATAAATTATAGCTCCAATGCTTTAAATCAAATAACAATTAACAATAATTTGAACTCCTTTATACATAATATATACAAAATGCCCTGAGAGTTAGTATCTGGTACCTTTTTTTTAAACTAAAATAAATGGTGATAAATGAAAAGCCATTCATTACCTTAATCCTACAGAGAAACATATTGTATTTATCCTGGTGGGAGTTGCCATTTCCATGGTGTGCCAATCTTGTATCACATGGCATAACAGTTTGTCTTAACATGCACAAATTAAAATTTTCAGTGGTATGCATAGTATCTTTTTCTGCTCGTATGTAAATGACAAATTACCCACCTAACTGTTAAAAAAATGACTTATGTGAGCATTTTTCTGATGTGTACCTCTATGGTTACAGTAAGTTTGGGTTAACGGGACTGTGCTTCCACTCTTACCAAACCCATTGTGTGTCGCCTTGAAGACTCAATAAATATTAAAAATATATACACAGTATATATACTTATATAATATAAATAAATTATAAATACATTATGATACATGTGTAGAATGCATATAGTTCCTAAAATACATTTGCAGAGCTGATTTATAAAAGAAATAAAAATAAAACAGGGTACAAGCGGCCGAAATGGGTTTCCTTAGGAGGGTGGCTGGCGTCTCCCTTAGAGATAGGGTGAGAAGCTCAGTCCTCCGTGAGGAGCTCGGAGTAGAGCCGCTGCTCCTTCGCGTTGAAAGGAGCCAGTTGAGGTGGTATGAGGATCTGGTAAGGATGCCTCCTGGGCGCCTCCCT
>NC_045734.1:9189560-9195811 GCF_008692095.1 Etheostoma spectabile
TTCCAGGCACGTCCAGCTAGGAGGAGGCCTCGGGAAAGAAACAGGACTAGATGGAGGGATTATGTCTCCGACCTAACCTGGGAAGTCGGAGCTGGTTAATGTGGATTGGGAAAGGGAAGTTTGGGGTCCCCTGCTGGAGCTGCTTCCCCCGTGACCCAATACTGTATAAGCGGATGAAGATGGATGGAAAAATAAAAAAATGTATTTGATACCTGCATTGTTTACATCCATGTTTGCTTGCCAGCAGTCTTCTTCTTCCTTGCCTGGTTGGCATAATTTGTCTTTCTTGGCACGGTATTGCCACCAGCAATCTTTCATTTGTGTCTTTGTTTGCCCACGCAGGATAACAACAGTGATCCACAAAACGTTGCTTCATTACGTTACTGGTTGTCAAAAACTACACAGGGCACCAAAACTTCTTGGTTAAGAAAAGGTTATGGTCATGGTTCAAAGAAATCAATGTTATCTTGTGGTGCAACCTCCTCCCTGAGAGGTTTTACTGTAACATAAATACATCATGCTACTTCCTCCTTTGCCACCTAAAAAAAAAAGATAACTTCTTTCATGACTGCAAGAGGTTGATTTTTAGGAAATATCGTACTTATTGTTAAAATGATCCACCATCTACCAACCAACAATGTTAAAACTGGACTGACTTTAGTACATGTCATAATACATTAAGCATGTGGTTGTTGAGCCGTATACTGCTTGAAAGAAGCTTCTGTGACGGACAGACAGGAATAAGCAATTAGTTGTTGCGTTGTCATTTTTACAGTTTACTGCTTTCCTTACATACCTTGATTTTTTTCCTTTGCAGTGTTGAAAATGTTTTTTCACATTTATAAGACTTTGTCTGAAATGTTTGAAGTAAATGAAGCACAAATAAACAATATTATTAAACAATGTAATTCAACTGCAAAAAGCATATAGTCAGTAAGCATATTTACAATTCAATTAAAATTAGCGTATGTGTCTCTCTCCATTCTTTAGCACTGCACAAGGCACATACTCGCCCATTCACTATTTAACTGTCCCTCATCCATCCCTTGTCTCTGTCTAGTTTGGCTGCTCATCACGCAGCAATCCATACCGTGGCTTCTCATTTGCAGGCTCTGTGTTTTGTGTGGTCCCTCTTTTGCTTCCCATGGATCTCTCTGCAGGGAGCTGAGCTGACAGACTCGTCTGATTGATGTATTGGGGGGCGTCTCGTCAGCTATTGTTTTCCTCGCCAGCGTTCAGTGGCTTCACTCACCAGCCTTATCTGTCCTACCTAGAGTACAGTACGTGAATGCGCATGTGTCAGATTCACTGTACTGCAGGAGGTATCATGTGAGGTATCATCAGGTCGCATGGTGACCTAAAAATTTACTTAACCTGTGAGCAGCAGCGAAAGAACACTTTTGTCTGACATGAACATTTTAGAGTTAAATTGAATTGTGGTGTTCTAGGAATTTGTTGGGTATAGGTATTTTAGCGGTTGCACTACATTGCCCTTCGTAACTTTTCTTTGGACAACTTTCCCAACTTCCATATCAAAAGAGTCACGGCTCCATGTAAGGAGAGTACTCACTTTAAGACCATGAATAGTTTTCTACTTGTTTGAGTGTGTACCTGAAAACTTTCGCACAGAACTTTTTTGGATGTCAGTGTTCGCTCCCCCATCTACCCCTGCACCCTTTGATAATCCTGCCCAAAACCCTTTAAATTCACAGGAGAATTCTTAAAAATTCTTGAAAAACTCCTCCATGGCAGTAGATGTGTTACTGCCAACCCGCTCACCTGCTTGATGAAGTAGGCAAGGCTGGAAGGTTGGAGGGGCTGGATGTCCGATCACGGCGCAGGCCATTAAAGATGAAAGACTGGTGTGTGGTCAGAAGGAGAGGGGAAAACCAAGCCAGGCATGCGGACAGTGGGCGCTCGCACCCTCCCTCATAGCATCACGAACCAGGCCGACACTTCCCCCAGTAATGAGCAGGGGCCCAGACTATGGGGTCAATTATTCATACCGAGTCAGCTGGGAAAGATAGAGCGAGAGAGGAGGGGTGGTTGAAGCTTCATCAAATCCTACAATTCTCACACACTCCGCAATGATTTTTTGTTGCAGCGCTGCCTCCATCAACACAACTAAATCTAAGCCCAAGTCTTGTCTGGGTGGATGGATGGAGTGTAACTTTAAAAGGCATACATGAGTGGCCACTCACTCCAGTGGCCATCCTGCAGCTGTAGCCTTGGCTACTCAGCCATTCTCTGGCCTCACAATTACTGTGTTGAAAGGACAGACATTGATCGTCAACACACTACAGCTGTTTCCAAGTAGTGTCATTATGCATACAGTAGACCATGTCAGGTCAGTTATCAAAGGGCATTACTCAACATGGGTAGCCTCGGTGTCAAGTATTAGTCCTGCCTGTTTGTGCTATGCATGGATTATGTTACTGAATTAGCATTGTAGATGCTAGATGAAGTGTAGTCTCTGCTGAAAATAATGGAGAAGGTCAAACACAAAAGGAAATGCTTTGTAATTCTTAAGATCCTCAAGCTTCACAAGGGATAGTGAAGGCAGTTTTCTTGTTTTTGTCAGAAACAAATGAGCATTTGATCATTGGAACCACAGCATAGAAGTATCAAACCTATTGAGATGCTCCCCTTCACAACCATTTAAGAAGACATTGATGGAGCAACCCATGGGAACAAGAATGACTCCTCCTTTCAAGGCCATTTTGCCATAGCAGAATTTTCCATGTCTTCACGTTTAGTGGCAATATCTCTGACGTCAGGATAATCCATTTAGGTGACAGATTGCTGAGCTTTTCACTTACAAGTTGCATATCGGTCTGAATTTTAATAGTTCACAAATGCAAGGGGAAGAACAAATCTAGCTCCTACTGTATCTACATGATACCTATTTATATCTACCCCTGTAGTATGGAAAGCTGACTATAAAACGTCTGTAGTCTTCAGCTTTGGGAGGATTTTAATTGGATTGCAATGTGACCAAGAAAAAACATCAAAGCATCCATGGAAACTTTTCACTCATGCAGCATAATCTTCTTTTCTGTTGTCCATCCATATTGTCTTTTGTCCTGTCTTTTTTTTCCAAAAGCTATTTGTATTTTAGCAAAAAAGATTGCTTTTTACTAGGGCTGAAACGATTCCTCGAACAACTTGAATAATTCAATTACAAAAAATCCTTGAAGCAAAATTCTTTGCCTCAAAGCTTCGTTAAATCAATGTACCTAACGGTGTACGGCTCACTGGGTTTCCGCACAGAGGATTATTACTAGCTCACAACAGACTGACGCTTCTGTGGACACAAGACTGACGGTGCAGATTACAAATGAAGGAAGACGGAAGCAAAAATAGAGAGAGAAGAGAAGAGACAGGTGAGAGTAAACAACAGAAGGTTTGGGATTATTTTAAGCTGCAAACATGCTGCTACATCATCTCGGTAGAAAACATCCAGTGTACTCCTCCACGACACAAGTTAACAAAATCGTCTGCTGCTCTCGTCCACCGCGCTGTTTTAAACAACTATAGCATGCAACTCTGCGTCTTTGGAAACTTAGCTGCTGCCAGAGACAAACCAGCCCCTCCCCCCTGCATGGCTACTTAATATACACGCGAAGACGTCACCGGACCACGTCGGTTCTGTCTGCATTCTTTATTCTTTCTCCTCACTCAGTGTTAGGCTTCTGAAAATGTGTCCCCCTGAACAGTGTAGTTGAATGGACCTCCTTTAAGCTTTGTACCGTCACATTTACCCTCGGCTTAGTGAACAGCTCTTTTGCATATTCAGTGCAAAGAGCCAGAGGCAAGAAGGGGAAGGGGGTGAACAAGATTAACATTTGGGCCACCAATGTATTTTTTTTAAAGGGTCTTTGAATTTGGCAATAAAAATGTTGCTTTTTCTAAAGAAAACCTGTCTTTTGTATACATAGTAAACAGCAACAATAACTATATTTACTATTGCTGTTTACTAGTTATTTTCTTACTAAGTATTAATCAATGGAGCAATCGGTAGACTACTCGATTACTAAAAGAATTGATAGCTGCAGCCCTACTGTTTATACTACTGCATCAGCTATGCGAGTGTCTATGAACACTTTAATAAAAACTGGTAGACTACAGTAGTGTCAAGTAACAATGTAGATTTACTTTTGAGTACTTGAGTATTTTCATTTTCTACCATGTACCACTTCCACTCTAGTACATTTCAGAGGAAAATGTTGTACTTTTTACTCAACTATAGATATTTGACAGCAGTACTACACTGCTACTACTACTACTTGTGTTACAGATACAAATTTTACATAAAACTTTCAATCAGCTTTAAAATTATTGGACAATGCTGCAGGCAGCTTCATGAACAATAATAAATACCAAAACTCTGTAGCCGCTCCTCATCTGTGCTTGATGCCATTAGCTCGAAGCTACATTAACTGTTGCATGTTGGGTAATGAAGGAGCCAGCTAGGAAGAAGAATCCGTAGAATAAAAAAGACAGCATCTCTGGTTCTGCTGCATTGATTTTGATACTTTTTTAAACTGTGTGTTGTGAGTCCGACAATGTTATAGAAATGCAATGCTAAATTACTATATATATACTGTATATATATATATACATATCTGTTACAAATGATATTATTACGATCATAATTGTCCATGAATATTTTATAAATTAATGGAGTTAAGATCCTTGGTGCATTCATTTACAAATAATGGACCAAATCATGTAATAAAACCAAACATTACTGTACCTCTCCATTAAAATGGGGTTCCCTCGCAACATGATAGTATTAGTAGCAACATGATAGTACATCTCTGCATTCATACTGGAGGGCATGCTGTGTATATTGTGCTGCGAGTGACTGTGAATTTGGAAAGAGACCCATCAAAATCACATAATGGCCAACATCAAGATTTACCATGAAGTAAAAACACATGGAAAGAAGATTCCCCTCTTTATTAGCTGTCATCCTTTCCATGAATATATGGGCAAATAAATGGCTAGTATTACACAGGGAGCAAATGTGTCCCTAAAGGAGCCCTGGAAATGGGAGGGTGGAGGGAGGAGAGGCAGCGTGCATATGTGTGCGTTTGAGGGAGAGAAAAAAAACGAATGGTGGGGGGTTCATGGATGAAAAATCATCACCAGTCCAAATGCAGATATTGTGGCAGCATCACACTCTTGCCAGTGTCACCCTCCATTCGTCACTGTCCACAAGCCTGCCTCTCATTAAGTGGCCCCGCTCCGGCAACAACTTAATTTCCTTAAGAGGACCAGACACCTGATTCAATTGTGCGCCCATTACAGATTTGTTTTCCCCGTCTAGGCCTTGCTGGGACCCCACGGCTGTGAACAGAAATACACTCCCACTATATTAAATGTTTTGGACATAATTCCCAGACATATGATTCATGCCTGCCTCCCAGTATCCATCCCTCACAATGCCCTTAGTTCAAATGGTGGTGGGTGTCTCCAGTCGGCTGGGCTGGTTCAGTTGCTGTAGATAATATACTATCAATGTTGTCTATTATTCTGTACGTTCAGATGGTTAACACTCGCATTTCCAGACGAGGCCTTCCAGTCTTTTTAATATGTTTTGGTTGATTTCTCAAATCCATCCGTGTTGATCATTTTTTTCTCAGCTTATCGGGTTCATTGGTTTGTTATCCCGTCCTCGTAAGACATAGCTCTTCAATAATCCAGAAACATTTTTGAACCATTTTAACATGAATGTTCCTCAGTCCTCTGTCTTTGAAGATCAGACAGCTGGAGATGTTTTTATCCGTACGTCAGTACGGCTGAGACTTCCATTGTCCATTTGACTGCTGGTCTCCATAGCTTACCTCTCTTCTACACCTGTCAGTCAAACTGTAGTCGTTGGAGATCAGTGAGAAACAGCTTTTCCACTTGTACAGGGTTTAACTGATTGTTGCTGTAATTCTTCTGTCATGACTTTTATCCGCAAGGTATGAGTATGTTTGATACCAGATGCTCACCCAAAACCACACAAAAGCCTCATGTATTAATTTATTTATGGGGCTCTCTGTCGTTTTTTTCATTCTTTTTTTTTTTTTTTACACGCACCCTACCAATTACCCAAAAATGTATCCTTTGAGGAGTAGTTTTTTTAATTGTCCCAATAGGATTGTGTGTGTCTGTGTGCATTGTTTAGTATTGAATGTTCAGAATTCTAAATAAAGCCAGATATTAACACACACACACACACTAACACACACACACACACA
>NC_045734.1:9195821-9196961 GCF_008692095.1 Etheostoma spectabile
ACACACACACACAAACACACACACGCACACGTGCACACACAGAGTCAGAGTACATGTTTTGCCTTAAAACTACCCAGAAGACACCTAAAATATAGAACTGCTGCGTATAGGTCTGTTCTCAGCAGCCAATAAAACAGAGAGAAACTCAAAGTTATAGAAGCTATTCCCTCCCCCATACTTCCTTCCTGTGATGCTTTCCCTCTCATCCTGCTGAATGTGTTTGTGTTTTGTGTGTGTGTGTCCTTTGCTCTTATTGAAAGTATTGATAGCTTTACTAAAAATGATCTTGTTGTGAATTTCAAATCTTGCACATTTTATTTTTTAGCTGTTCAGTTGTCGTCATAAGAAGGAACTATTACAATGGCGAGTATAACACCAAATTCAAGACAATTATGCTTCACACAGATGGAATTAACTTTCCATGGCTGCGGGAACATATTTTGAGTTAGGGGTGCTGACACATTTTCTAGAGTGACATTTTCAGCCAAATTCAACCACCACGTACAACACTGCATCCATCACAATGCTCCACAAGCGGAAAAACAAAAACAAGAATGAAATTAAAAATCCAAGAGAGGGCAAAACCAGGCACGGGTAATGCAGGATGTAGGAACAAAACCACAACAATGGTACAATATAGGCCTACTTCAAGGTCAAATACTGAGCCCCAAAATACAAGGGTATAAAACACACTACTGAATTAAATGAAATCAAATGTTAGATGCCCTGTTGCCTGTTGCTAGCAGGGTTGCTGTGGGAGTGACCGGTGTAGAGGTGCTGCTGCTGCTTTCTTCGGTTACAGTTGCTGGGTTTTCTGACTCAGGTCTATTCATCTTTTTAGCCTGTGATTGATTTTTGAAGAAATCCAAAATGCGTTTTCGTGCCATGTTTTAGGCAAGCTAACTTCTGTACTGTTGATCCTCCGGGGACGTTTCCACAACTGTTTTCACTCATGAATGAGTGACTGAGGCGCACGGTGCGCCTCGCTCTTCGCAAAATTGGCAGATTTATTTTTATCAAACTACTTGTTTATATTTTACCAATCAAATTACATTTAATTGTAATGAAAGGGAGTAGGTTAACATAAATAATCAGTTCATTAAAATAAATGTATGTCAATTTTTACTATAGTTATAGTTT
>NC_045734.1:9196971-9205747 GCF_008692095.1 Etheostoma spectabile
TGCTGAGGTGCTGCAGCACCCTCTGATGATGGAACTTCTTGATGACTTTACTATAAATGTGCTCCAACTTAAGCCACTTTCAAATCTAAATGAAAAATTGTGCTGTCCTCCTGTGACTTCAGTTGATTTCTCTACTTCACTTTTATTTCCTTAAAATAAATTTGAGGCAACTTAGAACTTATTACAACATTGTACAGTAACTGTATTGCTGGTCTACTATTTTTTTACTCTTTATGTTTTCTATAATTGTATCTTTTATAAATCTATTTTTACTCTTGCTTATTTGATTTTATGCAGTTGTTAATGTGTATTGTTTTTGAATGTTGTTCTAATGCTTTTCTTTGCCTATGTGATCATTTTTATGTAAGGTAACATAAGGCCATGAGTGCAAAATCTGTGTTGTATACACACTGTGACTGATTCATAATAAAACACTGAATTTGATTATAACAATTGAAGAAGAATCTGTATTTAAAGTAACAGTTGGACACAGTCAATTGCAGAGTAACCAGGCACACACAGGCAATTTATAGTTCTCGGTTCACCTGAACCGCATGTTTTTAGAGTCTGTGTGTACAATCAAGAAACAGGGAACTGAAATTTTGGAACTCAATATAAAGCTGTAAGGACTTTGCATGCTGATCATCCAAGTTTCTCTTTGTGGCTTTGTTAGACTTCCAGTTTCCTCTTTCTTCTTCACAGAAACACCAGCTGATTCTGTACATTTCTATTTCCACTGCTTTTTTTTCCATTTTTCCAGTTTTTCTTTCCCTTTTTATTTTCTACACCCCCCAATCTGGTCCAGTAGAGCTCAGCAGCGTGTGTGGAGGAGTGTCTCCTGTTCCCCCTGTCCTCTCCCTCTCCAGGAG
This sequence comes from Etheostoma spectabile, assembly GCF_008692095.1. Taxonomy (NCBI): domain Eukaryota; kingdom Metazoa; phylum Chordata; class Actinopteri; order Perciformes; family Percidae; genus Etheostoma; species Etheostoma spectabile. Next base: position 9,197,841 of record NC_045734.1, read on the forward strand.
CATCAAAAGGAGGAGGACCCATGCAGGGTGTTTGAAGAGCCCACCGACACTCCCCTATGGGTGGTGAACTGGCAGATGCTCAAACCACACAACTCCATCTAGCTTTCATTGGTTTCCCTTGCATCCATGAAGTAGACATTAGTTTCAACTGTACTGTCGTTTGTAGATTTGTATTCTTGCACATACAATTGTGCAATCAATTCATGTCATTTTTTTTTAGAGTACATCCTTCAGTCGTGTTGTTATGACAATTTTTCCTTGGTTTTGTTTGTTTATAGATTGATTTGTACTACTCTCCAGGCTTCTAGTTTGAATACTTTACCTTTTAAAAGGTTGATTCACTCAATTATTTATTAGAAAACATGCGATATTTCCTGTTGTATATCTAGTTGAAAATAGATGTTATGATTTGTGTTGTTTATGGTGATTTATGCCAATCAGAACTGAAGTATAACACCCCCTAAATTTTCAAGGGCCCAAAAACTATTCCCATATGGGATTGATATTTTAGATGGAACAGGGTTTTTTTCTTTTTAAAAGACATGTTAAATGTTTAGCCATGTGAGCATAAAATATTATCATAATTATCATATCATAAATAATTGTATGAACCTGCATAGAATTTTGTGCAGACATTCATGGTCCGCAGAGGATGAAGCCTACTGACTTTGGTTATTATCTGATTTATCCTTCAGCATCCTTGAGTTTCTAGGTAAAATATCCTGACAATTATTTGATAAACCCTCATACATTTCATCTAATTTTCAAGGGATACTAAAACTTAGTTCCCATACAGGGAGGTAAACCCGGGCCGCCTGGGGGAAAACCAGAAATCCTAGACCATATGGGACTGATTTTTTCAAGAAAACTAAATTTTTGTACACATGTTAAATGTTTGCAAGCAACAAAGCTATAGGAATGTCAAAAATGGTCTGTTAGTCAGTCTGAGAACTTTGGTCCTGATGGAAATATCTTCAATCATTGGATGAACAGGCGTGTTATTTTGTGCAGACCTGGGAGTTGAATTGGGCCGCGTGCGTGAAAACACAAAATTCTAACCACTAGACCTTAAGGGACTGGTTGTTTCAAGAAAACAGGATTTTTTTTCTTCTTCTTGAAAGACATGTTAAATGTTTTGACATGCGAGTAGCATAGCTCTAGGACTCTCTATATCAGTATGTGAGTGGATATCAGAACTTTGGCCCAGAGGGAAATAGCTTCAATTATTGTATGAACTGGCATGTCATTTTGTGCATACATTCATAGTCTGCAGAGGATAAAGCCTACAGACTACATTGTTTCCCATACTGGGAATTGAACCCAGACCACCTGGGTGAAAATCAGGAATCCTAACTACAAGACCATATCGGACTGATTTTCCCAAAGAAAACTGGATTTTTTTTTTCACCAAAGACATGTTAAATGTTTGCAAGCAGCGTTGCTCTGAGTATGTCTGTTTTGGTCTGTTTGTCGGTCTGAGAACTTTAGCCCAGAAGGAAATATCTTAAATTATTGTATGAACTGGCACGTCATTTTGTACGTAAATTCACAGTCTGCAGAGGATAAAGCCTACTCACTTTGGTGTTTCCCATACCGGGAATTGAACCTGGGCCACCTAGGTGAAAAAAGCCCATATGGGACTGATTTGCTCAAGAAAACAGGATTATTATTTCTTCTTGAAAGACATGTTAAATGTTTGCAAGCAGCATCGCTCTAGGAATGTCAATTTTGGTCTGTTTGTCAGTCTGAGAACTTTGACCCAGAAGGAAATATGTTAAGTTATTGTTTGAACTTGCATGTCATTTTGTGCAGACATTCATGGTCCGCAGAGGATGAGGCCTACTGACTTTGGTTATTATCTAGCATTGCCATGGGTTTCTTGGTAAACTGTCCTGACAGTTATTTGATAGACACTCGTACGATTCAAAGGATCCTAAAACTGCTGTTTCCATACTGGGAGTTGAGCCCAGGCCGCCTGGGTGAAAACCAGGAATCCTAACCGCTAGACCATATGGGACTTATGTTTTTTAAGAAAACAGGATTTTTTTCTTCATGCAAGACATGTTAAATGCAAGCCGCAAACCTCAATATTGGTCTGAGAACTTTGGCCCAGATGGAAATATCTTAAATTGTTGTATGAACTGGCATGTAATTTTGTGCCTGCATTCATGGTCCGCAGAGGATAAAGCCTTTTGACTTTGGTGATTCAGATAAGTTTCAGATTTTAGGTACTGGGTAAAATATCCTGATAGTTATTTGATAAACCCTCACACGTTCCTAAATCTGCAGTTCCCGGGACACTTGGGTGAGAACCAGGAATCCTATAAAAGCTATACATTGTAGGACTGATACTTTGGAAAAACATCAAATGCAATATGTTTTGCTGCGAACACAGAAGCACACTGTATTGTAAGACACTGTAAGAATCTTTTCATTTGCTCAGCCATCATAGCATCACACAGCTGTGGTCCCTGCCATGCTCGTTGTCTGGCCTTTAGCTTCTTGGGTGTAAGCACTGTAGCTCTGACCTGATATGTCTCGCTGTACTCCACCTGCTCGTTCAGTCTGCCTCTATTTGTTCGACAGCCCTCACCTTCTTCGACAGGCCTCCCAAGAACAATGGCTCGTGAAAGACAAACCTTTCTCCCTCTCTTTTTAATTCTTTATCCCTTTCCTTCTTCCAATTTTTTCCATTGCATCTCTGTATCTCCTTCACTCTGCCTGTCCATCTATCAAAGCCAACTCCTTTGTGCTCATGTCAGTGAGAGGTGAAAGGTGTCTTGCAGTAAAGAAGAACCTGCAGTCTGTTTAATATTACACCTCACAGAGTGCTGCAGCTGTCTGTTTTTATCAAGCAGTTCTGCCTCCCACAAAACCCTTTCTCCAGCTTGCACAAATTATTACCTGTTGGTTTACTCCTAATGCATCTATTGAGTGATTTCAATACGTAATGGAAATATAGCATGAATGTAATATGTAACAACACAAAATTAGGACATTACTATACTTACGTTGTATAATTAAATGTTAAATGCATAGGGATTTATACAAATGACATTACAATGTCATTTGTATAAATGATCAAAAATAAATGATTGACAATAATTGTCACGGTTTAACTGAAGCTTTATGCACAGGACCCTTTATATACAAGCTTTGATAAAGGGATGTATAAAGGCCAAGACATTCTCCCTCCCACAACGCGTAGTCAGATGCTATTGGCGCAAAAAGTCTCCTTTAGCGTAGTCCTCACTCTTTGACACTTTTGGTCAAGACTCTTGTCGTCACTTTTTGAAGCTCTGGGTCAAGACGCAGGTTTAACTGACATGGCGCAAGAACAGGACAGTAAACGAGGAAAATATTGTGGGTGGGGTTACAATTGTACGTTTCAGTGACACATGGGACAAGATTGGGACATAAACCCCGGTCTCTTAGGTGAAAGTCCTGTCTTGTTTGACCCAAAAGCACCCCCCCCCCATGGTTTTCTTCAATACTACTTGATACAGTTGTTGCTCTTAATACTACGTCATCTTCCAGTGCCGCGGTGCATTCCATCCAGTCGCTGAAGTTTGATTTTTGCGCCGGTATCTGATGTTTATAGCCACTGACCGAGCGTCAGTATTTGACAAGTTGGCAATGAGAACGGGTGTTGAAGGCATATTCCTGATGTGAAACCTAATCCTGAAGGTTTTTAGGTGTATTACTTTGATATTCTTAGAAGGCTGGAAAGAAATTAGAATATTAAAGCCAGTACCAAGTTGCAGCTTATCCAACGGCCACTAGGTGCTGGCTCTATGAAATTCAAATTGTAGTGAACTTACTGTAATGGGGGACCCTTTCTTTCTTAAAATACACTGTCAACGTTATCTTCTTTACAGAAAGCAATTTAAGGGTAATTATACATCTGTTTTGTGGTAGTTTTAAATTATTGAGGTGATTGATGTGTATATTTGGGATCCTTTGCTTTATGGGCTTGTTTCTCAGCCCTTTATGCTCCCTCTGCCTTCAGTTAAGTTGTGAGCATGAAAACTCATTCTTGAGCTTAGAAACACATATCTTTGATAAAAAATTCTAAACTAAAGGTGCAATACTTTTAACTTTTTTTACAACTCGTGCTGCGTGCCAAGAAAACGCATCTGTGTGTGAACAGGTCCTTAATCAGCTGAGGAATGCACTTAAAATGTGGACACTTTGCATCATGTTTGGTTTGTAATTCAGCAGGGAAGCAGAAAGCGCAGCTCTGTTTTACCCATTTCATTTACAGTGATCGTACTTCCCCCGAGCAAGCTATTACAACTCTGTGGTCATATTTCATTAAAGAACTGTTTAAAATGCAACATTCTTAATAGGCTCATCCTAACGGTGTGTGTGTGTGTGTGTGTGTGTGTGTGTGTGTGTGTGTGTGTGGTGTGAGAGAATTAGCGCACGCCCATTATTCTAGTGTGTGTGATTCCTCGTTTGTTCGATCTTTTTATCTAGTGATCAAAAAAGGGACTGTGTGCCCATGCTGAAGGGGGTTGGCCCAATGAAGGAAGGGAGAGGGTCTCTACACGTGTAATCCTTGTCAATGAATTTAGGCAATCTTTTTTATAATGAATATTTCAGTAGTTATTGCAGTGAGCTACTCGTGTGAGTCTCTTTTCACTGCTCCCTTTGCTCATAAGTGAATCACTCGTCTAATGATTTAATTAATAGCATTGTATCCACAGATGAAAAGCTTATATTTAATCAGCAAAATGGAGTGAACTGAGATCAGGGGCCTCGACTGTCATCAAAATGTGCTTGGGGTCCCACTTGCTCACTAAGCCACTTTAAGCCCTGGGACACACATACTTAATTGAGAATTAATAAATAAATGTGGCCAGAGTAATCCCTGGATCCAGCCCCTCAGAGCTCCCAATCTAGATCTCTGTGTGTGTGTGTGTGTGTGTGTGTGTGTGTGTGTGTGTGTGTGTGTGTGTGTGTGTGTGTGTGTGTACACATGCCTACCCTGGCCAAGCTCCCTATGTCACTACAGCCGTGCCAAGGCAGGCACTATTGTAGAGTGCCAGATACTAGTTTATTTACCTGAGATGCCCCCTGCGTCACTGCAAGTGCCATATGTTAGATCCCAGGACAATTGATCCCAGAAGGCACCCTCTCCCTTTTTCTCCAATTTTAGTTAATACAATGCTGCATATTGATTAAATTAATAATTTATTCAAGACTTTTTTTTGACAAAAAAGGTTTTAATTTTAAAATTCTCCTTGGTTTTACAAATGTGTTAATGGGAAACAAAGGTAACACATATAGATACAAACTAAAACAAAGACCAACTAGCTGTATCCTAGTCTTAGTGATTTGGCCCATAGGTATATTGTTATAGGCATATGTATTTGTGTGAATAGCTATAGCTGAACTGGGTTTGATTTTTGCATGAACATTTCATGCATCATCAAACTATTACACACCCATGAAATAAGTCTAAACTCTTTAAAAATATGTAATATCAGGCGATATATCGTTATTAGATTTTTTCAACTCTCAAATATCTCTATCAGTATCGGTTAACAAATCCAGTTTCAATCCAACTAAAGCACATACACTTTTTATAGTTTTTGAGTTAGTGGGATTCCTCTGTTCACCAGATGTACATGTGTGCACTAATTTAAAATCATGCATTTACCACTTTTAATAGGTTCATTTATAAAAAAACAACAACAACAGGCAGCAATAGATGAATGAAATTGGTTATGAATTTCAAAGATTACTAAATTATACTGAAATTATATATCTGTAAAATATGAAAACTTTATCCTAGTGACTTCTGTTGAGATGAGTGGAGTTTTGTGTTGTTCTGCAGCCAACCAGTAGACAGCAATGGGCCTTTTCACAGCAGACATTTTTTAATAGTAGTTAAAGCGCAAGTGTTATTAATAACACTGACAATGGCTTTGTGATATGTAAGTCGTGACAGTAAACAAGTATGCACAATACCAAGACCCAGAAATGGAAGCAGCTAAATGAAATTCAGCCAGCATTCATTTTCACCTGTGCTTTTCCTTCTGTTACATGTCAAGATGTCTTGATTAAAAAGGCGTATAGAAGAGCTGTCACAAAACGACAACAGCTTCTTAACAGCAGCTTGTAGTTTATAATGCATTTGGGCCAAGGACCCCCAACTTTTCAGGTTTTTTTTATACTGTACTAATTCATATTTGCTGGTATGAAAGAGAAGGAAAAAGGGAACAACAAAAAAAGGAATGGAGAGAGAGAGAGAGAGAGAAAGAAGTGTGTGTTTAGCTAAGCAGGGGCAGCCCCTGGTCCATTGCCCATCATTTATTGATAAAGGCCCTGGAAAATGCGCGGGAAAAAAAAACCCTAATGAAATTATCAACGTTGTTGAATTAATGATGAATGGGAATAAGAAAAGGCTGGGCTCTCTGTGGAGCCAGAGAGGAGGCTGCTTCATTAGCCATGCAGTCTCATCACATCCTCTTTTGGAGCTGCAGACACTGGGGCTCTCCACTCTCTCCTCTCCTCACCATCAGGACTTGCCATTGGATTCCATTCAAAAAACTCCCTCAGTCCCTCCGCCCCTACCTCTGTGCTTTTTCTCTTTTGCCTATTTTTTTGTTGTTATCTTCCCTATTACTACACCTGCCACCCCCACACTCATCGCTTTTCAGAAGACGGGAACTCTTTGGTGGCTAATTTCATTTATAATTTCTTTCAATTTTCCTGAAGATGAAGAGTGAAAAAGCTGACTGGGGGTTCTCATGGTCAGAGAGCACACCTCTTTTCCCTGCCCTCTTCCTTTCTTTCTTTCTTTCTTTCTTTTCTCTCTTTATTTTTTTTTCTCAAGCTATCCCTCCTGACTGCCTCTCTGTGGATATCATTCCTGATTCTGCACATGCAAATGATATGGGAGGGAGAGAAGGGGAGGGGGGTCCGTTTGGATTCATCGCTCCCTCCACCTCCTCCTTCTCCTCGTCTTCTTCTTTTCCCTGGGTGGAGCAGGAGTGGTCTGGCGAGCCGAAGCACGCTGAGAAATCACAGGCATGGGGTCTAATTAGGTAAGCAGAGGCCAGGGCAGCAGGGCTTCACCCAGACGCTGATTATTCTTAGAGCAATATCTGGAGGATCACCTCAGCTATACATCTGATTAGACACACTGATTATGCTGAGAGCAATATCTGGAGGATCACTTCAGCTACACACCTGATAATAGCTACTGTCTCTTATAGTTCAGAGCCCTCTTTGACTCCAGAAAATGAATTAATTGTGTCTTTTGTGTGGGATTATGTGTGAGCTTGTACATTTACTGCATTTATAGGAACTTTTTTGCCTCATTTAAGAATTGGCTGATTTTGTTTTAATTTCTAAAGCATATAAGAGCTTTTCACTTTCTTTTTTCTTTTCGTAGTCACTCTTCTTCTTGAATCCAAGCTGCACTCTTCCGGTGAGGCCTTCTCGTATTGTTTATCTGGAGAAATGTACCTAAATGAATGTTCTGCAAATTTGGATACAGTAATTATCTTTGACCACTTTATTTACTTGAATTCAGCCTACAACTGAATGAATGACTTGACCATGGTTTTATATATATAACTGTTATAATACCCAAGGTAGATCGCCCATACATGCATGTAGCCATTGATGACACAAAGCACTGTGCATGACAGACAGCAGTAACACGCATAATATAATGGGCTGTCCTTTACATGATGATCTGATCTGAGAGGGATTCAATTATTTAATAAAAACACGACAGACTATCATTAAAACAAATTGTGTGTGTCAACGCAAGCACACAGTCGGAGCTGTGAGGTCACAGGTGTAATGTCACGTTTTGAAGTCTTGATTTACCCTCACATAACCACACACACACACACACACACACACACACACACACACACACACACACA
>NC_045734.1:9205757-9209161 GCF_008692095.1 Etheostoma spectabile
CACACACACACACACACACACACACACACACACACACTCTCTCTCTCTCTCTCTCCGTCTGCTGGTTCTTTTCTTATGAATTGGCTGAATTGATCCTCATACAAATTAGGTCTGTCCTCAAAGGGCTCCATCAATACATTGACTCCTTTTATGAGGGTCATCAAACAGCCATTACTGGGCATCAGGGGCTCTCGTTTGGGAAGAGACTGCCCAGGGTGACTGATGAGCCGGATGGGGATGGTAGCTCGTCTGGGGGCCTCGGAGCTGTGAGCCTGTAGCAAAGAAGAGAGGGGAGGGGGTGCTTATTGAGTGTTAGATTCATTAGTTAAGCAAAGCCAAAATAATTTGATGTGCAACAGAGCTGCTACTACCCCAAAAACATTTACCTCTACAGCTTTGGAATACTTTAACATAATATGTGTCTATCAGGAAAAACTGAGACACATTGGACATATGATCCTCCTATCCTAAAATCCCTCCTTTAATGTAATTAGGGGGATTTTTAATTTCTGGTACAAGGGGAGGTACACATGTACTGAGTTTATTGTTGTCCATTAACATGCAAGTAATTTGGCAGAACAAATTCCAAGGGAAGTAGAAATAAAACAGATTTGCTCGTGCATGATGTCTTAAATTACATCATTAAAAAGCTCCATTAATTCATCTGGTCTGATCCTGCTAGAAAGGACTTTCTCAGAGCTTTGTATTGTATGTCTTTATCACTGTTAGGTATTTGTGACAGTATGCAGTATAAATTATTCCTTGCAAGCATAGCATAAGGTTTCAGCATACTTGATTGTTGTATTAACAAAGACCAAACTATCCTTTCCCTGATCCCCAAAACAAGAAGAAGAAAAAAAAATCAAACAAACAAAATACTTAAAATGTGTGATATTTTACTCATGACGAGAAAAAATAATGTTGAAGCACCAGCAATCAACAAGAAGAAGGGGCTGGAAGAGCCCTGGAGTATTCCCCATGGTTGCTCTCAGGTATTACGAAAGAATCTTTGAAACTGAACAGAGACACAGCAGGATGTAAACAAACTGTCACTGCTGTCAAACACTTGCTTCAAGAAGTGTCAAAAGTTTAGGCTTTTCAATTACAGCCGCTTTAATATGCATGCAAGCCTCCCCTGACTCATTAAAATGCACAATTTTAAGTCTAATTGTTCAAGAAAACTGTGTTTTATGTTGCTGCAATGGTAATAACTAATGATAGACGCATAAAATTAGCATACATTTCCCAGACCAAGAGAATATGTGATCATTGTGCCATAGAGAATTGCTCTAAGTTAGGAAGTTAATTGCATTATCTCCTCCTCCTCATTTAAACCCCGCCACTTTACAATAATTGGAAAACAGAATAAAAGATTAGCTTTTGAGTGGATGACGGGCATTAATAAAGTGTGATGGAATGTGAGTGTTACAGAGTGGATACCAATTACAGCAGCCAATCTCAGACAGGCAGCCATTGATGGTGGTGGTTCAATCTCTTCATCTGCTGTACAGTACCATCGGGGACACACTGCAGAGACCTCTGCTCCCGCTAGCAGGCTAATTGTCAATTCTGCTTAAGTCATAAGGAGAGCTATTTTACCAGGGCTTTGGTGAGGAAGTGAACGGTAAAATTAAAGTAAAAAAAAAAAGTCAAAGTATAGCATAATTGTAGAAATTCAAGTTCAAGGAGAAGCGTGGGGGGATTTTGTGGAGTAATTTGGGTTAGATGCTATGAAAACAAATGTCTTTTGGAAATAATATCGCAAAAAGAACGATATTATCAATCCACTTTATGAAATGTGGCACAACTTGGTAAAAGTGCCAACGTTTGAAAAAATGTAACCAGCATATTGGTTTGAAATTTGATCTTCTTAAAACATTTTTTTTCAGTATCAAGCACATTGTATTCATGTTCCAGGAGGTCTATGTTTGAGTGAAGGAGAAAATTCATGGCATGAGTTTCTTCCTAATTCTCATGGGGCACCCTCATCCCTCATCATGTCATTGACCCAAAACGTCATCACTTATTGGCTCTTTTAACTGTTCTAAACAAATGGCCGGCAGAAATGCAATTTTGGTTGCATTTTTTATATCAAAAATCAAATCAAAAGCCCAAGAGTATATATCAGAACATTTGCATATGTAGCAGGTGTGTAGTCAGAGTTACTGTTTATATATATCCTGTAGGCCAAATGGTCCATTGGAGCTTGCTAAAGGAAGACAAAACACCAGCTACAACCTATTAACCAAGACTGTCCTCAACCGAAAACCTTTCCCATTGGTTGTTTGTTCAGGCAATTATGTCTCATATTTACGGTTATATTGGCAGCGCCCTCTAGTGGCCATAGTAATTATGATGGGTGCAAAGCAGAAAGTAATGTGACAATAAGAGCGCTAAGTTCTGCGTAAAGAGGCTGGCTGGGGTGGTGGATGGGTCAAATAAACACAGGGCAAGTTTTTATTAACTTTTAAGGAAGAAACAGAGCTTTCTTATTCCCCTGTGAGCCGCTTTTCCTGCCATCGCTAGGGGCGCTAATTTATGAAACACTCCTGTGGGTCCTATTAAAGGATAGGAACAAACAACCTATATTGTTGTATGGTTTGGAAGACTTGTATCAACCCCACTACTGTTCTAATTAAAGGCTCACAGTATAACTGATCTTTAAAGCATTGGTAAATCATAAAAAAAACATCAGTTACTTACGACTAATAAACCCTTTATAAGGGGTGTATTAGGCATTGATACTAAAGTGATTAATGACAAAATGTGTAGTCTCCTCATAAGGTTTATATTTTCATATAAATAGTGAGGCATGGCATGGCATGGCTTTTGAAAGACCATCATCTATAAAATTTATTTTTATTTATAAATATATTCAGTTATATGAAATTTAAGGTTTTTATCTCTTAACAAGTTTAACCAGTGAAAACCAAGGCCTTACTATTCTGGTTAGTAATCCAGAAGAAATTTAAAAACCACTATTCAGAATGTTATCCGATGCAGTTCTGATTTTGCAGGCTGTTTACGTAGATTTCGTCACCTTCAGTAATTTATAGTGATGATGTTTGATTCAGCCCGTATTTCACTTGCAGGACAGTGATAAAGAACCATTTTCTGTATGGATTTAAATTGTTTAAATGTTGGAAGAGCCACTGTTGCTAACACATGAAAAATACATTTTTCTTTTATTTATTTTTTTAATAATGCTGTCACAAATTTACTAACTCTGGAAATTCAACACCACTGTACACCATCACACATACACACAAAAATCAGCAGATCAAAACAACATTAATTTTCCTCTACATCTTTAATTGAACATGTAAGTAGGACAGAATGGTAGAAACCTGCCAATATGTGTACACACACACACACACACACACACACACACACACACACACACA
>NC_045734.1:9209171-9214171 GCF_008692095.1 Etheostoma spectabile
CACACACACACACACACACACACACACACACACACACACACACACTCTCTAGCCTCATCAAAAATGATGTGTTGGGCCCTTTGTTGTCAAACTCTTTATACAAAAAAAATTGCATATTCATGGGGGTGTATTTAAGCCATTTCTGCTGGCATAAGCATGCAGCACTGCAGCAGCGATCTGAAATGACTGTCATTTTCTGCCATTCTTTGCTACTTAACCTCCCTCTCTGTTTGAAAATGTGGCACCTTGTTTTTTTGATGCCTTACGCTGCATCGTGGCCCCCGTCACAGTACAGTCTTCAGGTTTAATAGTGGCTCGGAGGCCTATACAAGGATCCTGATTATGCACTAAACAGCCCGATTTGCAGTTATTCAATTGACATCAGTTTGTTGTGGAGTGGCAGTGGACAAACACAACTGCTTTGAATTAGTGTGCCGCTGCTGCAGTGGTGTACTGGTGTTTACTGCCTTACCTTACAGATGTTGAATGCAGCTGTCTTTTCACTCTAACAATAAAGAGGACGTCTCACACACAAACCAGCCAGCTCACCCTGACATTCATATTTTATTAAGTCTGTAGACTCTTGTGCACCTTTATTTTAGCCAACAACATGTTAAATCAAATGCTTGCATCATGGAATTCTTAAAAGTCTCCTTCTTTACTGAATGACAGAGTCAAGGACATTATGCAAAATTAATAGTAGTTTGGTGTGTATAATAGTTGTGTTAAATTAGCCTGATATATCTTGCTATGAATATTTTTTACATTTGACATACGTGTATGCAACAGGATTTTTCATTAGATTCAAATAGTAAATCTGTTTGCTGGATATTCATAGGTGCAGTTAAAATGGGTTACACACTATACCCATAAACTTAAATTGAAAAGGAGATTAATAGAGGAGACAATTCATCAAATCTCCATATGGACTATCCTGTAGGAGACACAAACAAATAGTTTTCCCTTAGTTGACCAATGGAGTCCTAAGGTTTTGTTTCTCTGGTGAAGAATTATCCACCTGCTGTCAAGCCTCTTTGATCCTCAGTTGCTTCAATATCTGCCGTTTTCATTCAATCTTGAAGAGCTGCCAATAAAAAGACAGGCTTTTCAGGAGTGATGGCCAAGACCTGCAGGACCGTGCCCTTAACACCCCAACACACAAACGCACACACCTGCCTTCACTTACACAGTGAGATTGACAGGTGTCTGTAAAGAATGTTACAATTTTACACATACAGTAGGTTTACATTTTTTTAAGTATTTATGTACACATTGCTATCAGTCTCTTTTATAATGTCTTCTGTCCATACTGGCTGTAAAGAGATATGTTATTGATGCTATTTCAATGCACGAGATGGGGGGACAAAATTCCTTGTCCTATTTCTATGAAAAAAAAACTACAAATGAGGGTTTAGCTGTAGCAGTTAGTTCAATTAACTACTACTCTACTTTTACCTTCCACCCATCTCAGCAAGGAGACGCTGTTCGAGGAAAGAAAAAGAGGAAAGTTCACATTGAAATGGCCATAACTTTGAAAGAAAACACATGTATTTTGACTAACCGCGCCTGCTCAAACTGGGTTTTCACGTACATTGGAATTACATCACTTTTCATGGACAGAAAGGAGTGATTACACCAACCAATAACTCCATCGATGTACATATGAACAAGTCAGTACTGCATCAAGACAGACTTAAAAATGTAAATATTTAAGCTTTAAACATAGGTTTTGAGTAAAGACTGATGAGAAGTGTAGAGATGTAGTGTAGAATAAATGGACTTTGATTATGTACTGTATATGACAACACACTTACAGTCTGTTCTATTTCTGGTTTAATCAAAACATGTGTAAAGTCAGGGAAGTCATAATCATTTACCTGTAGTTTATAGATTAACAATCTGACCTAATGGACTGACTAGATGATAGTTAGATTACAATAGTGCCGTGCAACTAAAGTTCCTCACACAAGACACATAAAAGTGGCAAACTCGACTAAATTGATCCGAGTTACACATGGTGTGTAAACCCATTTGTAATTTACACATATCAGCCATACCATGAATTACCTTAATTAGAAACATTCCCCGAAGCTCTTTCTATTGATCGCCCAGCGCGCTAACTCAAAAGTAATGTTGGACAGTTATCCGAGAACGCCATGGATGATTAATCAGGCGCAGCTCAATCATTACTTTTTTAAAGAATTTCCTCTTCTTTTAACACGTCTTCCTTTTTTTCTGCCTTTTTTGTATTTTTAATTTTCTTTTCCCAGCGCTTTATTTGATGTTTTGTAACTTTTCATGTGTTGCCAGTGGATCACGGCCTTTAAAAAGGATATGCTTCCCTTCGAGGTTGGCAAGGGTGTATATGCATATGAATATTTTCCATTGATGAATATGATACACTGCCGCGGCGCCTTTGATAGTCTCCTGCTTGGGTCTTAAGTGATGTCATAATGGTGGGACACCGACCCTGGGCAAAACATCCCAATCCACAGCAGTGAGGAGCAAACATTACAGCCCTTTGAGGTCCTCTGTGTTTAATATTACAGCACTGTTTACTGGGGAGGGAGTTGGTTCTTGTGTCCGCCAGGGAGCCCAAGTATGTTTAAGGTCAAGCCATATTCGTTCCTCTTCAGTCAACTTCAGGATCTTTAATCACTTGTTGTTTTTGACTGTGCTGTTTTCAATCGTGTCCAGGTCTTTATAATGCATGAGGAAATTACATAGTTATGAACAGCTTGGCAGGCAAGTTGAGGCAGTGATGAAACTTTTTAGATACTTTCAGAAAGAACTTCATGTTCTCCAACGTACCTTCAGGTTAAAGGAATAGTTTGACATGGGAAGATTGATACAACAAGACTTTAAGTCACTGCGTTCGGCTATTAAACACTCACGTACATAAACCCTGTATAACACAATCTTCGTTATGGTTTTTTGTTTTTGTATGGATTAAACTAACACAATGTGAATTAGTGAACTTCACAGCTTCTGTTAGGCATACATTTTTAAGAGAGCCTGTCTTTATGCTAAGCTCATCTAACCAGTATCAACACTTATTTGCAAGTAAGCAACAAAGGGATTCCCCTAAATGTAGACTATTGCTTTAGCATCTTATAATGTATTGAACAGAAGACGCTTTTATCCTTTTGTGACTTAGATCTATAGGGTTCCATTTTTTGAGAATAAGGGTCATGATATTTGAATGTTTCTTACAATGCGAAGCGTTTCTTGCTACACTAGATAAACGTCGTATTTTCACTGTTCAATACCAACGCTTCTTCAAAAGTGCACATGCAATGACAATTTCAGCGTTATGGGCCTTTTAGATGTGTTTATTTTCTGGTGGAGTTTTTTTTATTTATTTATTTATTTGGTTTTACAAGTAACAGTACATTTTTTAAACAATAAGCTGAAAAACCTTTGCAAGTTAGAAGTCTCTATTCTGTTTAAAAAAAAAAAAAAAGGTTGCAGGTGTTAAAATGATCTAACAAAGGTTACTGTCGGTGGAGGCGGGAGGAAAGAGGGAAGCTATTGAACTTGTGTCCTGGTTTCCCTACTAGATAATGATCTGTTGAAAGTGTGTATTTTTCCTCTTCTTCCAGTAACAGTGTGTGTGAGATGAAAGATAGTTCCGGGGCTAGAGCACCAGCGCACATCTGACTGAGGCAGGTGTTAGAAATGTAGATGGCTGGCGGAGACTAAAGACAATACAAATTTGAAGTGAAAACGCTACTGGCACGCCTCCTCTGTTCTTAACACGTGAAGCCCCAGGCCGATCAATTATTCATACTATTGTGCGTGCGCGTGGCATAGTGTTAGTTCTGTAGTCGGAGAGGAGGTGTCTGTTGCACTTAAAGAGTGAGCGCCACGTCGTTTGGCAGGCCCAGGTCTGTCAGCTTGTCTCAGTCTGTCTCTCTCTGCTTCTTTCTTGCACACACACACACACACACACAAACACACACACGCACGTAAAAAGCCCTTGTTCTGCCTGAGCCTTTTTAATGATGGGATCAGGGGCGAGAATTGGTGGCTAAAGTGCAGCTCCAGTTGTTTGAAAAGAGGAGAAAAGAAAGAGAAACATAGAGCAAGAAGAGTGTGATAGAGAGAAAGACGGGGTGGGCGAAAAATGGGGGGAGGAGGGGGGGGGGTGCTTTGTACACTGGGGGTATTTTTCAAAGCAGTGCAGACTTGAAGCCATTGGGAGACTCCTTTGACTTTAATCTTGGCTGCTTCTTTGAAAATTACGACCGAGGACCACGGTTGCTTCATTAAAAGACATGTTCTGTTTCTTGTGTAGTTTCAGCCAGATTTTCTTTTTGTGCGTGTGGTGCTGATTTCAGCTTTCCACACTCGGTGCTTCCAGCAGCCTCCTGAGCACCTTGCCGTTAAGGGCCACTCACTTTGAGTGTGTGTAAATAGACCAGTGAATGTTTTGAATTAAGGAGACACACTTAATTTCCTCTCGCCTCTCACCTCCCGAAGTACCCACCTCGCTGTGCTGTGCTCAACAACCTCTGTGTCCACACGTTATTGTCGTTTGTTAAACAGTGATCAGTCATTGTGCCATCTACTCTACGTATGTATTGTAACAAAATCCGATGAAAGTTGGTTGGACGGGGCACAATGAGTGCTGTCCTCTCTATTAAAACTGAGCCAAATGTCTGTTGGAGGAAGTTGGAGTTGATGGGTGTCTATGTAGCAGTAAGTACTTGACTTAGACACCGGAGACTGGGGTTTGTGTCCCCAGTGATCGGGTTAAGCTCAAAGAAAACTAGTTTGTATGAAGTGTTGTCTGATGCAAAGCAAGCTGTCATAATTCAATTCAATTCAATTCAATTTTATTTATAGTATCAATTCATAACAACGTCTCAATAACGTCTCAAGACACTTTACAGATAGACCACACTCCAGAATTTACAAGGACCCAACAGTTCTTGTAGTTTCCTACAGAGCAAGCAACAGTGCGACAGTGGCGAGGAAAAACTTCCTTTCAAAGACAG
>NC_045734.1:9219171-9230316 GCF_008692095.1 Etheostoma spectabile
GGGGAAAGAAAGCCAGTGGGGCTTTGGTTGTACCAAGGGTCCCAGAGCTACTTTCCTCAGCCCCCCCTGCTTATTGCTCTCATTACAGGTCCTTCTTTTCTTCATCCTTGTCCTTGTCTCTGTGGTTGTGTGGTGGCAGACGCTGTCGGTTTGGATTTCTACAGTATGGTTGTCAGCCACGCTAAGGAGCAACATTTTTCTACATTCAGATATATTTTTTAGAAACCTTGTGTTCTAAAAAAATAAATGAATGCATTTAGTGTTTACTTATAACTTGCTTCACCAAATATGTTTGGCAAGGTTGGGGTGGATTACAAAGCATTTGTCTTGCGTCCATTGCTTTTTTATGTGAAGAAACTATGTTAAACAATGATTTTCTCACAACTAGTAGTAATATAGAGCTGGTACTGATACTTTGATGCTACAGACATTCCCACTAATAGTGCTTTTACACTGATCTACAGTTGAAAGAACAGTAGTAATGCACTAAAAACAAATTTACAAGCCAAAGCAGGGAAGAAGAAGACTGGCTGCTCATAGATGTAAGTAATGAAGGTTTCAAAATGTAAAATAAATTGGTTTCAAATGTTTTATGTGGAAGAAAATGCAACCAATGCTTTTGACAGACTTTAAGGATTTATACAATGCATTTTGGTAGAACTGCTCAATATAAATATAAATTTGTTTGTTTACAATAAAACTGCACAGAGCACCTTTAAGGTTAAGGTGGGATTTTTGAATTAATACGGAAACACTCAAGGCATCCTGCAGCATGTTTAGTCTATACGTTGACTTTGTTGTCATTCAGTGAAGACCGCAATCTTTTCCTAACCAAGCACATATAAAAAGTAGTTGCCAAGAGGATATTGTAGGAAAACTAATAAAATACAGTTTATAACATAACTTAATCCAGCGTTGGGCTGTGTCTAATGATTGTTTTAACTTTAGATGAAACTGACACTGACGTATCAGATGGTTTGTTACACAGAACTGAAAAGCTATCATTGGAAACTGTTTGGAAAAAGGGAATAAAGCATCTGTCTACCCATCTATCACGAGATTACTTCAACCAATCAGATCAACGAAACCAATCAGATCAACAATCTATAGCTTTTCCATTGACAAAAACCTTCCATGCTGTTCTTTGCTCTTCTTTCAATGAAGAAACACTCCCCAGTTCTGATATAACTGATGCTATTGCAGCTCTACGATAACCTCTTTAGGAGCTGCTGTTGTTGTTTTGAACGATCAGTCGTCTCTCCATGTCGTCACACACACCTTAAGCACGCTTGTAGATGCCAGAAGCTTCTTACAGGACACTGATTGGTCCGAGCCACATTGGTTCAGACACAAACACAGTACCTGAAGCTTGACAAGATGGTTTTATGTTTGAGCTTGTGAAAATGTGAATATCACATAATCTTGTGATATTGCGAGAATCTAGCTGCCATGCAGGGTAATGATTTAGTGAGAAGATTCAATATGCATCTGATCATTGGGAAACTTTACTGTAATAACTGATTGGTCGTCCAGCTTGGGCCGTTTAATCGTACTTCAGTAAAATCTTACATTACCAAAATCTCTGATTTTGAGGAACAATTCTGTTTTCAGTTTTTGATTTTGTTTTACAGTAAGTGTGGATTCTCAATTCCAGTTGATTTACAGTACAACCAGAAAAATCACCATATTATGAGGTTTTCATGTGACAACAGCAGCATTATAGGAACATTAACTGCGCTCAGTCCTGAATGTAAACAAGTGCAGTATACTGAATGTAAGAATTCATTTACAGATATACACATATTCATTGAGTCTTTCTGTAGTTTTAAATGTATGAAAAGCTCTGTGTTTTGCACCTTTCCTCAACACTAAGTAAAATGATTAAAATGCAAATGTATAAGCCCTCATAAGTCCGAATGATCAAAAGCACTGAAAACAGTCATAAAGTGGTTTCATCACCTGCTATAACAATCAATTAAAATACAATATGCAAAGAATCTGTGTGTGTGTGCGTGTGCGTGTGCGTGTGCGTGTGTGTGTGTGTGTGTGTGTGTGTGTGTGTGTGTGTGTGTGTGTGTGTGCGTGTGTGTGTGTGTGTGTGTGTGTGCGCGCTTGCCACAATGGTGTGGAATGAATCAGCGAATGCCCGTGGACATTGTCATATGGACATATTAGCAACAGCACTGGATCCCTTAGTGTTTTATGTGTATAATTTCCCCCTGATAGTGGTGGTAGTTATGGTGTTTTGTGTGTGTGTGTATGTGTGTGTGTGTGTGTGTTTGAGAGAAAGAGAGAGAGTGAGAGAGAGAGAAATAGAACGGGAGAATGAGAGAGCTAGAGAGGTGATGTGGAAGGATGAGGGAGGCTGAGACAGGAGAGCTGCCCCCAGTAATGAGGCCCTTTTATGGGCTTTAATTTGTCCCGCTCCCCTGGGAGACTGATGGATGGCTCTCTTTATGCTCACTCTCTTTCTTTTCCCCATCTGTGATACAGAGGATTTATTTATACCCTGATATTACCTCTCTAACAAGTGCTGCCTTGCCATTACGGCTGCCTAACTCTTCCTGCACAGAAAGATAGATAGATAGATAGATAGATAGGTAGATAGGTAGGTAGATAGGTAGATAGGTAGGTAGATAGATCATGTAATGATATAAAATGTAATAATAATATTATGTGAGTTTTTGTGTTTGCAAAAGAACAGTAACATGCAGTGTGTGTGTGTGTGTGTGTGTGTGTGTGTGTGTGTGTGTGTGTGTTTGGATGTCTGTAGACTCGCCTTCCTGTCTGTGTATGATTCTTCCTTCTTTTCTTTTTTAGGTTGTTTGTTTCTTTTTCTCTGCAAGTGGATGCAGGGGAAAAAACAAAACATTTTTGCCCCTGGGCAATTCATTGCAAATTCTGGCAGACTCTTGTTCGGTTTGTCTCTAGGGGAATGAAATTTAAAAACTAACTTAAAAGTTTACCACCAGTTGGCAGTTTTGGCAAGTGATAAAAATGACCAGTTGGAGAGGCAGATTTAGGTTGACAGCCGCGGAGGGATGAAAATAGCATGCTGCATACGTTTACCATGGCTGTTTCAAAGGCATGGGCACCACGCTGGCAGGGCTGCCGATGCCAGTGTTCATCCATTCATCCGCAGCTCAGGGGCTTGTCACCGCACAAACTTCAAGGGAGAGTTTTAAGTCATTCTACATCAACAAATAATGTACCAACATACATATATGCATATGAACTGTATATATGGTTTGTTTTGGACAATGTAAATGACAATTCACCTGTTTGATCATTGCTTTGACAATTTAGTCTTGCTTTAACAGTAGAGTGTGAATAAAAAATAGCCACTGGCCATCTAAATTATTTTATCTGTGCCAAACCTCTTTTTTTTTTTTAAAAAACAGTCTTTACAGACTCACCTTAGTTTCCTTGAAGATGAATTGCTGCTTTTTTTACCTATTTCTATCCATCTTCCATTCATATCACCTCCCTTCAACTCACATAAATGAAACAGCAACACAGGAGACGAAAAAGAAGAAGCGCACTGAGAGTAGACACAACAAAAATATTGGTTTGCTTTCTTTCTGCTCGCTCTTCCCCTCTGGATATGTGATCACTAACATCTATTGCATGTATTGAGGGCTGGGCGATGGTTTGGCACGTACATTGTCAAATCACACCTCTGAGTAACTCTCTGCACACTTAGCTCAAGGCCCCTCCAGCTTACATAATCCTCTGATCTGTCTGCTGCTGGAGCAGGGCCAGCTGAGGATTGACAAACACACTGAGCTAGAAATGAGACATGCCATGCTGTCTTACAGGGCTGAGAGAGAGCAGTTCCAACAGCCACTGTGACTGGTAACCCTGTCTAAATGGATGCCCATTATAAACAAAAATCCCACAGCATCATGACGTCAGAGATTCAGACAAAAAAAGCATAAAACTTTTTACCTCTTTAATACCTATCATCAAGCCTCCCCTCAAGGATAATTTTTCTTTTGATTATAGACAGCTGGGTGGTCTCCTGTTCACACTTTGCCCTTCTCACCCACACATCTTCTATTTCCATCCTTCCCCCTACCTTCCACCCGTTTGGCTGGTGAGGAAGGAAGCCCACTTGCAGTGCCCCCTTTGGCAGTTCTTTTCAACTTCACAGTGTCCCGTGGTTGAGCTTGGATCCACTACAGAAAGCCATCTGCCCACTGTGATTGCCCGCTAAAGTGTCTTAATTAAGCCTCATTGCCTTTGTGTTGCGTGCCACCTTTCAAATGGACCTCAGAAAATGCCCAGTAAACATTGCCACGTGAAGAAAAAACTGGGAGGAAGGAAAGAGAGAACTGGACTTAATATTCACACTCTGAGCCATGTGATATATCTCAGTGAGTCATGTCACATAATCTGACAGATATTGTCATTCTATGAAATGGCTGTGCTGTAGGGATTTTGTTTTTGTTCAGGGGCTCACAAGAGAGTGCAGGTCTGCTATCATTTGCATGTTGAACACACCCATGGCTCCTGAATGCTGACGTGGAACACTGGCTCTACAATGTGCCACAGCTGCAAGGTCCAGAGTGCCAAAGTTACCCTACGAACAAACACACACAAATGTACACAGTCACACACTAACACACATACACATACCAAGGGAGACCCTGTCAACCAGTGTCCTGTTCCATGTCTTCATTTTGAGGCTGCTGATGAGACGTGTTGTGTCGGGTATACTCTCAAGGCCTTCAGATCTGTCAGTGGTTTTTCAGCCTTCACACCTTTTGATCTACAGGAAATGGACTGAACTGCTGTTGTTGTACTACAACACTCACTCTTAGCTGGTACACTTGACTTTTTTAGATGATTTCCTTCAAGGCTGCCATTGGTTACAGTTTACGTCTGCAGTAACCAACATGGGAGAGTTAAATGTTAAGTTGCCTTCATTAATAATGCCAATTTGAATCCGTCTTGCATTATAAAAGTTGCAAGTCAACAGACAACTATCATGTCTTAAGCACCTAAACGCACAAACAGAGACTTTTCCTACTCACTCTGAAAAATAAAGCTAATATGATGTTTGCAGTGAGATTGTTTATCTCAAGTGTGTTTTAAGTCTGTACATGGTGATTTGAATACTGACCAAACAAATGGAAACCAGCTGGAGTAAAACTTACACTACTGTATGCTTTTGAAAATGTTTAGCAATAATGGGATACAAGATTATTTAAAATATGATTCAGAATAGATGGATTTCAAAAAGGTCAGTACAAAAAGTATATACAAATCCAGCCAAAAAAAATTAGGTGTAGAAAAAATTGTATTTCAGCTTGACAATTACTGAAAACAGATGGTATCGTCTTGTTTTTAATGTTTCAAGGCCTGATTGATCCCTCATTTGTCACAGTCACAGACAACAAATCCAAAAGTACCTCAACTGCTCTTTTTTTCTACTTCCTCCCCCTTTCTTTTCTTCGCAGTCTTTCTTTCACCATCCATTACAAGTGTGTGACAGGTTCCAGACGGGTTGAGAGAGGAGAACAATGTGTTGTGACCCTCAGTCCTGCCCTCCAGCTCAGCGCCTGGTTCCAACTCCTACTCCCAGCAGGCCGTGGGGGGCCTGGCCGCCGCCCTTCTACCCACCTCCCTCTCTACCCCTCCTCCACCTCCAGAATCAATCGCTCTGCGACACCATACAAACGATCCACTGATGTCCATGCATCACAGTACAATGCCCAACCAACAACCTGCAATGTGTGTAGGACTGAGCGAGAGGAAGCGGGACTAAGATGGAGAGTTATTACAGGTAAATATGAAATATGGAATGGAAGAGGAAAGTGAATAGAGAGCGACATGGAAGCAGAAAAAAAAACAAAATCAGAAATAGAAACACTGTGTGCATAATTATGATTCTTCTGACAAATGTTGCAATTACAAATCCAATTGCGATTATTTATTTTACAAATTTGTGTTCTACATTTTATCACATACAGTAGAATCAGATGAAATAAGGTTTTCTTTTCTTTTTTAGGTCATCCAAAACCAGAAAGTCAACTTCTAAGTGAACTTGCCTAGTTTTTTATAAAACTGTAGCTCACATATAACAAAATATTGCATTAGTTCTAGCCTTAA
This sequence comes from Etheostoma spectabile, assembly GCF_008692095.1. NCBI lineage: Eukaryota > Metazoa > Chordata > Actinopteri > Perciformes > Percidae > Etheostoma > Etheostoma spectabile. The sequence goes on from NC_045734.1 coordinate 9,225,286, forward strand.
TCCAACATTACTAAACTTCTCGGCTTGGAACAGTAACTTCCTGGAGTTCTCCACATATTTTGGCACATAAAAAGAAAAATTGTAGTTTTCACACATGTTATACACATTAACATGTTACACAGATTAAACATTTTATTTAGTGAGCTTCATAGATGCTGGCGGAAGTTTTAACTGCTGGAAGGAGCCAGGCTCTCCCCGTTTTCAGTCTTTGTGCTAAGCTAACCTGCTGTCTGCTGTAGGTTTATATTTAATGGGCAAAAGTGGTATCAATTTTCTCATCTAATTTTTTAGCGTGGGTAAATCTGCTAAAAATAAGCAATAGTCTCAGTTCCCATTGCCAGCAGGTGCCGAGTATATCTTTCTGTTTTTTTATAGGGGTGTCACATTCAATGCCACGAAAACACTGGAAAACAGAATTAGAAAACACTAGAAAGCAGTATGGAGGCCAATGATGATGTTACGCTGGTTACTTGTATTTTAATCTATTACTTATACACTCTCTCTTTCAAACTCGGTGCCAACTAACTTAGAATGATGTGTGCTCGCACGGAGATGGAAGGTATGTGTGGCCGAGATGACAGAAGTTTCCAACGAAGGCCACGCATATCATAGCAGAAGGGCAGAAAATTAGCAACTCCACCCCGATGTCATGTTACCATCACTGCAGATTGAGATGGAGCCGATAAATACCTGTGACTACTGTACAGTCATTACCAGTCAGTCCCGGTAATGAATGCCGATTGTAACCACTAAAGACAAAAGCCAGATTTTAGTGGGTGTTAGTGTTTTTTTCTGTTCAATGGGAAAGGGCTCAACTCCTCACCAGAAATGAATAAGCATATTTTTGAAAATGTTAACCTAGCAAATTTGGCTGCGACCTTTCACCTTCTACAGCTTGTTCACACTCCGGTAATTGTGTGAGAAACCATTAAATTTGTGGCTCTTGCCATTTTAAAACGATTAATCATTCAGCCGAAGAGCACGTGTAACAACTGAAAATTTGTCCGAGCTTTAATTACATCCTGGTAGATTCAGTGAGCATCTGAGGTCCTCTGCGGTCAGCCACTGCTATTGTTTACTTCAAGTGTTGTATTACTCTGACTCGCAGAGGTCCCCTGGGAGCCCAGTGCCCTCCCTCACACCTCCCCCCACACCCTCTCACACACACTAACACACACATAGCCTACTATGGCAAAATTGTGTTAATTTACCCAGCCAGTAGTATTAACCATATTATATCAAATAACTGCCACAGACAATTGGGCAGCCAGCTCCGTGACTTCATTTTAATTGATTTTCTTACATGCTCTCAGCCGGGGATGATTTGGTTTCCCTCTGACACTATGTTTATTAAAGGCATATTGCATAAAGGAATAAATAGATATTGTTGGTTGGATTTATATTAGCTTTGAGGGAATGCAGAGATTCGCCTCTTGTTTTAATATAAGCCCAACTTTAAGTGTTTAGTTTGATTAAAGTCAATATGTTTGTTTAACCTTCGGGCCAAAAGGACACCTTAGTGTGTGCATATAATGGTGTGTGTTTGTGATGGAGAAAGTGAGGAAATGGAGAGATGTTTACATCTATCCCAACCTGTCCATCACTGCAACAATGCTCTACCTGGGTGAGCTGACTTCATTGAAATATGTAACATGAATGAAGCCACTCTTAGTTGGCCAGAAACAATTTTTATTTTTTTGTCTTTTCTTCAAGTGGAATGGCTGCGAGGAGACCCCAGGACCATTTCATCTTGAACATCCTTTACCAGCTGTCTCAGTCTTAAAGGCATGCTGTTCAGCCCACAGAAAATCCCACTAATCATCTTTTTGTGTTTGAGGGCACAATATGCTGAAACAGGCAGGGTGCACACACACACACACACACACACTCACACACATATGTATATATACACGTCAACACACACACACCCACATATACATGCAGACACTGCCAGCCTGCTGCTCTCTTGTCCCCATGCCCTAAGGGGGAGAGAAATCAGGAGAGGAGGAAGGGGGGGTTCAGTATAATCACTTGTTAGAGGTCTGGCACGGTCCCCCCCTCCACCTCCTTACACCTCCTCCAACATTTCTGTCCATCCACCAATCAGTACAGTATCGCTTTCCCTGTTTACCCCATGACGTCTCCCTGTATGTCTGCTCTTCTTCTTCCTCTTCTTCCTTCTTCCTTCCTAACCCTAACAATTTTACATTAGTAACCATATTTGTAACTATTTCAGTAATGTGTTTGTCTTATATTACTGGAAGAAAGCATTAGCTTCATCAAGGTAGGCGTAATCAAAGTTTGATATTGGACTAAAAAACTAGAAATAAACTGATGAGCTGACTGTGTCGGCTTTAAATATGTGTGACAATCACCATTTGTCTGTGGGTTTTTAAGGGAAGACAGAGTGCTATAGAGGTCAAATTTCCTCAGCATCAGTCTGAAACACTGCATAATTATTTAAAATGGTAGGAGAAGGTGCAGTCGCAGATCAAATGTCAGACAGGACTTTTCTTTGTGTTGGCATTTTAAACTTTAAGAGGACTATGGTTAACTGCTCCTCAGATCTCTGCTGGGTAAATGCAGACAGCTAGCTAGACTATCTGTGAATCTGAGTTTTCTGTTGCACGTCTAAAACCTTTGAACGTACTAATTAACCAGAGCACATTTTTCTCTCATTCCAGATTGCTGTGTGGACTAGCCAGACCCTCCTCCGTAGCACTGTGGAGGAAGGTCTGGCAATGCAAGACTTAATTGAACCTAACATTACATTCTGGATCTTTAAGTAATCCAAGGCTTTTGCTTATGCAAATGTTTTATTGAGATAGAATCTCTCTCCTGACAATTTTAATGTCTTTACACAGTAAAATTGACAAATGGAGTGAGGGATCCCACTTATGACATCGGAGGAGGCCACATAAAGCTCAACTCACCTGGTGATCTCTCTGAAATAGGCTCCCGTCTACCTGTGGTGAGTCTACTCTTTTCATCCTTGGTAAGATTAATGTACTCTTAATTGCTGATCCTAATAGTTTGATAAATTGGCATTATGCATGGCAAAAAAAATCTTCATGAATTAAAAAAAATCACCAAAGAGAGGCAACATTGTGGACAGCGATGAAACGTAGGATTATATTTGATGGAATTTTGAAATTACTTGTTTCTAACATTGTGTAATTGGATTATAAGTGGATGTGGACAGAAACTAGAGAGAAACTGAGTCTGTACTGCTTACAGAATTTTCCTAATTAAAAAAATAACTTTATCATCAATTCAGTGCTTTGAACACAATGCAGAACAGGTTTAAATTGGCCCAAATCTCCCACACTGATTAATAAGAACACAAAGTAAGAGAAGGAGTATTTGTCTCATTTTATGCAGAGTGTACTACTAGTAAACAAGGCCATTTGTACCAAACCGTCTAAAACCTGTGTCTTCACACCTTTTTATGTACTTTAGTTTAATACTTACACAAGGAGTCTAAGTCATGTGAACATTAAGTCCTTTGTCTAATTCCAACACTCAATGACTTTATTAGTGAACTGCTAATGCATCATTCTTCCCATTGACTAATGTCCTGGTTCATTTTGTCCTTTCCGCGTTGCCGTCGCCCGCCGTGCAACACTGATTAATGTCATCACAGCAAATTAGATAGCCAAGGAACAACATGTTTATCATTTTCAAGCATTAAGAAAAGTACTTTCTTGGTTCATTTCCTTCAGTGCATTCAACGCAGTGGGCACATCAAGGTGATGTATGGATGTACAGTATAAATGGGAATATATTAATTGGAATATAGCCAGAGATGTGGCCTTTCTTCTAAAGGTTGTGAGACAGAGGACAAGAGCTGAGTGCAAGGTACCTTTTCGTAATGATGTCATTCTTTACCGTGCACACACTGGGAAACAGATTTGAAATGCGTAAGGCCTGTTTACACAATAAGACCAAGTTTTTCGGTCCTTTAAAGTCCTTTAAAGCTATGGAATTGTAAGGTTCCAAACATTTTTTGTAAATTCTTATTCAAATGACTTTGTAACAAAGATGTCTGAATGTCCAGAGTTGTGTTTGTGACGTCTAGTTGGCTAAAGGTGTTTTACCAATGTGGCTAGAACAAGTTATTATGTGCAGCTATTTTGCTAATTGTACAAAATAGATTTGCAGATAAAAGATGTAGTGCAACTTCTGTTTAGTTGAAAGCCCAGGAGGTGTCACTACTAACTGCCAATTGGGATCTTGATAGCGTGTCCACTCTTCTTCTGTATAGAGCAGTGGTTCCCAATGGGTCATCAGATAAACGATTTCTGTGTAGCTTTATTTTTTCAAGATAAGCATATCGTGCAAGATCCCCTCGAAAATCTTGATAGTCCAGCGATGGCAGCTTCAGGTATTGACAGAAATAGAGCAAGTGCTCAGATATTCTCATTTCATTTTCATCCTCATATCATGCTGAGAACGTAGCCTGGCATTGGTATGTACTTATCCAATGTTCCCTCTCCCGGGGTGTATATCACATCATAAAGAATACATAAACCCCTTCTACCAAAAAGAAACTACCCAGTCTCCAAGGCATAAGTGCCTAGTCCTGTTCTCCAACTCTGAAACAGAAAAAGAGCTGAAACGAAGAAAGAAAAAAAAGAAAAACACCATCGCTCAAACAAAACAAAAATCGAGAGACAATGCTAATAACTGTAAAATATGAATGGTGACTTGAGATATTTACAAATGCGCAAAGAGGCGCCCTACTAAATGCAATGAAATGGGAAACCAATGGCGTGGAAGAAAGCGGTTGTGGGCCCCCATCTCTTGCCATTAGATGTTCAGTGGAAGCTGTCAACAGAAGGCGCATTTGCCTGCCAAGCTTTCTCTCTGACTGAGCTCTCTGCCTGCAGCACGCCCCGAGCTCCTCTTTGACTCAAAGGGTTCATTTCACTTCTTTTAGCCTCATTCGCATGTGGTGCTACACAAAAACCCGGCTTGCTTGCAGCCTGCCTCTTGTGTGTGTGTGTGTGTGTATGTGTTTGTGTGTGTGTG
>NC_045734.1:9230326-9235405 GCF_008692095.1 Etheostoma spectabile
TGTGTGTGTGTGTGTGTATGTGAGTGTGTGTGTCTGTGTCTGTGTCTGTGTGTGTTTGTGAGAATCACAAGTGATGCTAGGATCCTCAATATTTGCACTGATGGCCAAAAAGCAGCAGTGACATGAACAGGGAAATGTAAATTTGGGGTCTTGATAATGTGCCCAGTCACTAGATGATTGACTATGTAACCTGTGACCACAAGACATTGCTTCACCATAAAGGCAAAAAGCTTTGGAAACCCTGGCGTAGAGCATTGGTAATTAATTTTACTTACTGTAATTTAATATTGGATGTGGCATTTTTCTTGCAGGGTGCAAATGTTCCACCTAAACAAGTTCCTTCCCGAGACCATTTTGCAGAGCTACCATTGCTGCGTCCGAAGCTTAGCACCACTCTGGACGATTGTGATTGGTTTGAAGAAATGCCAATAAACTAAAATGTTTTTTTCCTTCAAAATGTATGTGTGCTGTAGCCAGACCTTACTCTACAGCACTCTGGACATAAGTCTGGCAATGGGAGACTAATATAACCTTAACATTTTTCATTACAAAGAACATTCAAATAAGCCAAAAATGATTTAAAAAAAACATTGAAACATTAAAAAAAGACAATGGTACCTTTCAGGGATGAAGTGCAACAAAAGATATTTAAATAGAGGCAACACATCCTTCAAAAGGCACCTCATTCAACTGTATTAACAACTTACTTAAACACAGATATATGGTGCAAATTGTCCTTTTGCAAGTACCTTTCCCCTATTATTCATTATGCTTTATGCTTATTTTCAAACAAATGTGATACTTTTTTCCAGCAAAGAACACCCAAAAGACGTGAGCAGTTTCAACAGATTTTCATCTTGCATTCAAAAGTTGTTTTTTACCTCCAGAATTTGAGAATCACCATAGTTTACACTAAGTGTACTACCAAGTAAATACAAAAGCTAAACTACAGTGTTTGTGCTGCAAATGGTATTTTTTTAAATCCCTTTTTTAGACATTTGTATGATTAAAATTCATACTGATTTTCACACAGTTTGTAATAATCACATTACGCCTGAGACATCACCAAATTTGGGGAATTTAAACAAATGAGGCCTAATTACTGGCAAACAAGCAAAACAACTGTATGACTTCACAACACTGTGGCTGTCCTCTGGACACTCTCTTCGGCTAGCAGCCCAAGGGTCGGACCAGTGGAGTGGAAGATGAAGAGGGCTGCTTGAACGTAATAGGTTTTGACTGGCATGTGTTACACACTTCACTGCACCATTGATTGAGCGCTTGTTTGCTAAATCACTGCAGGTTTCCCCAGTAAGACTCGTAGGCCTGTGACACGGGTGGTGTGTGGTCACTTCAGCTTGGAGAGAGAGAGAGAGAGCAACCCTGGTGACCTGGAGGGGACATTTTTAAAAAGTTAGTTAAAAATGAAAATAAAACAGGCGGTTTAGCAGTTTCCCTCTCCATATGATGAAACTCACAACAACAGGAATCAATCCCTTATTTCATTGACAAATCTTAGCACTTTGGTCCTTTCCTCCATGGACACTCAGCCTAACACCCCCTCCTCCACCTCCGCCTCCTCCTCTCTTTCCATTTCACTCCTTCTCTACCACCACCCCCCTTGTTTCAGACATGCTTTTTACAGCTTGGAGGATGTGGCAGTGGAAGGAGCTTGGTGTCATGGGTCAATGTCACTCAGCCAACAGTCTGCTCAACGGATGTGGATCGCTAAGATGGGACCTCCCAGTGGCTGACTTTCGCTCTCTCTTCCGGTCTCACCTTTGCCATTTTCAAAGAGAAATCAACAGCCCCTATCTAATAGGCTATATGCTAATGATGACAAATTTACAAAATGATGCTGTAAGACAGAGCAGTTTAGGCCGAGCACACATTATTATCACTAGTTTGAGAGATTCAAACATGAGTTTAGACGTTATTGGTTGTCATCTCATTTAATCAGGTATTACTAATAACAAGTTAGCTATTCATCTGAGTAACACTTTTAATAAACTACTTACATAAATTAAAATGTAGTTTACCTTCCAAAAAAATTACCCAGATAAAATGTGATCTCACAAAGTACATCATCATTCCTTATAAAAGATTTAACAACCTACCATCCTGCACTCAAGCATTGTCACTGATCATACAGGTAATGTTAATTAATGTCTATAAAGTTTCACTCAGTGCTTAAGGCTAACGGGTGGACATTGGGACGGGGCCAAATCCTCTGAAGGACACCACACTGTGAGTTGCGAGCTTTTAAAGATGCAGTAGGAAATACTTATAAAACAATCTTTCTGTCATATTTGCTGAAACTGACCCTATGTTTGAGTAGAACTATATTAGGCGGGTAATTTAAAAAATAATCCGGCTCCTCTGGAACCACCTACTACAAAAATCCACCGCTCCCTGTTCAGATCCTCCAATCAGGGCCAGGGGCGGTGTCTTACTGCTTGTCAATCCCTGCTCATGCACACACATTCATTCTCCCTTGTGTGAGGAAAGGCTTATGAGACCGTTTGTGTTTCATTGGAAAGGGGGGGAGGGACTGAGAAGTTGTCGATGTTCAAATTCTTTAGCTAAGTCTTCACAATCATACCGACAGCACCTTTAAGTGCCTGAAAGCAACATTGAACCTACTGCTCCTTCAGACCTCACGTAGCTTCACAACCCAAAATAATTTGGGCGTGCTACATTGAGGTGGGCTCTGTAAACTTGCAAAGCAAAACATCTCCAAAGTTTTTACCAGGTAGTTGCATTCAAATGAGCATTGCACAGGCACCTGCATATATGGCTGAGCTACTTTAGCTGTATTAGTTAGTTTGCTGTCTTAGGTATAATATGTTAAATTTCTTGTTTGTTCTACGCACCTGGCTTAAGACCTGTGGTAATTGATCTTTTGAGTCTGTAGCACCCAGACTTTGGAACGCTCTCCCTCCACCGTTACGATCTGCTGTTTCTGTGGACTCTTTTAAAATGCGTACAAAGACCTACCTTTTTTGGTTGACCTGTCTGCACTTTATTTTTATGTATTACTTTTTTATTTCAGTTGTGTATTGTGTTTTTGATATTTAATCTTGTATGTTTTTATGTAAAGTAATGAGAAGTTTTTATTTATCCTGTGAAATATCTCAACATCTATTAGATGGATTGACAGATAATTTGATACAGACATTCATGGTTCCCAGAGGATGAATCCAATGACTTTGTTGTTCTCCTGACTTTACCTCTAGAGACTCAGGGATGTGGGATTGGATGTATTGCCATGGAATTTGAATGTCCCTCCGGATGCATTGTTATCAGTTTGGTGATCCTGTGACTTTTAATTTAGCACAACCATGAGGTCAACAATTTTTTTTTGTCTAATACTTTATGTGAAATCCTTATATAGGAAATGTTAGCATGCCAACACACAAAAAGTTACTAAGTAAAGTAAGTAAATTACTAAGTATGGAACATTATACTTTCTTAACATCAACATGTTATCAATATAATATTTATTCAAAGCTGTGCTGTTCAGCCTCACAGAGCTGCTACCATGGCTGTACACTCAATTAAAAGGTAAATTCCAGGTAGCAGCAGCTTTTCGGATGGATAAAGTATAGCATTTTGAATTAAGAAGTACATGTTACAATCTACATTATAATCAAGTTAACATGTTAAATTCATTTTTTTAAATGTAGAGAATGCTGAACTGTTCTGTGAAAGGCCATGGCATAAACCAGCTCGTTGTTTTACATCATTCTTTTCTATTTCCTCTCTCTAATTTCAGGTTGTTGAAAGAACCACAACTAACCTACCCAGCGCCTGGGGTCCTCTCCTCCACCTTGGGAAGACTTGGCGAGTAAACAGTGTCTTTGCAGATTACAATGCCTCTCTCTCGCTGCAGCCCAAGGTAAGCTAAAACACTTTGATCTGCTATTGATTGTCTCCCTCCTCCTCCTCCTCCTCCTCCATCTCTCCGCCCTCTTTCCTCACTACTTTAAAACATAGGTGAGTCAGCCGGTGGCCTGAGGCGCTGAAGCACAAACCAGCGGCACGCTGCTGTGTTTCTATTGCTGACCACCAAGGTTAATTGATGTCTTCTCTGTGGTGTAAAAATGATAATTATGTGTAAGGAAAGCTGGGGAGCTGTTTTCAGATGAGAATACAAACATGGCTTCAGATACAAAGGATCCTTACAATGATACCATCACTGACTCGATCAGTGCCATTGGATTGGATTTGTTAAATGTTTGATCCTTTGAGTAATAGACTGTTGTGTGTAGACAGGGCAAGGACAACATATCCAAAACATTACATTAAAAAGAACTTAACTAAATCAAAATGAATTGATCGCATTGCTGGTTGCCCGTGCCAATAAGCATGTGTGAGCTTTTAGAAGACAATGTTTTTATAACACCACAAAGCAATTAACAGCAAAGTTGGTTACCTAGTGCCCTTTTGACACTGTCAACACACACTGTAGAACTATTCAACAGGCCAAGTCAACACAATAATAATAGATTAATAATGTTTTTTAATAATAAAAAAAAAAGCTGTTTAGAGTTGAAAGATTATTCCAACTCATCGTAATGGCTTTTTTAGGTAAAATATATCAGTAGGGAATCCTTGGCTTTTATCCCTGTGGAGATATGTTTGCACTTCACAAAAAGGGTAGACTGTCCTAATCAGAAAACTTAACAGCATAGGTAATTTGTTCCAACGCTTAATACAACACATTTTGCTAACAAGCTAAATCTGAATAACTACTGCTCTCCACAAAAATGGTATGAATGGAAAAAAACATTCTGTAAGTAGCCTAAAGGATGAAGCTGTTGTACAGTCATAGTGACAGTTACAGGAGGTCAGAGTGGATGGATGGATGTACAAAGTGCACTATCACTACCATCTTTCATTTAAATGAGGTACTTTTAGTCGCTTTAAGGATACTTTAATAAAAATACTCCTTAATGGTTCAAAAACTCACCACCTGTATGCTTTAAAGGTGGCTCTGGAGAATTTGTAGTATGCTGTGTTATCCACTTCTTGACAACATGGGAATAGGGACCACAACACCCCCCCCCCCCCCCCCCC
>NC_045734.1:9235415-9243897 GCF_008692095.1 Etheostoma spectabile
CCACCCCACCCCATCTTGGGACCAGAAATTAGAGTGGTCCCAAGATGATAAACAGGAGGAAAAAGCCATTAAAAAAATAAAATAAAATAGTTTTACCTTTTCTAACCTTTGTTTTTTAAATCGTCAAGCCTCAAAAATGTAGTCAAATAAAACAACCTGACAAGGTATACCACCTGTAGACATATGAAAACCTGGGACGAGGGAACTCGTTTTTAGCCACAGGTCAAAATGTTTTGAAACACAGCTAAATACACGTTTGTGTAGCTCTGTCGCCTGCTTATAGCTTCATAGCAAGATATATAGATTTAATGTAATGAATCATGTGGCAGATCTGAAAATCCTCAAATGAGTCATTTTTGCATAAGTCATGTGGGTTGTTTAGATAGGCACTGACAAATAGCCTATTTTGGGGTTTAGTTGTAATAAAACTCACCAGCCATGGTAGCTATATAATGAAAACGCAGCACAAGAGCCCAAAGGACTGAGGCCAGATGAAGGAATTAAAGAATCAATCAAAGCACCGGTAGCATGAACTGAAGCCAAGACCTATCCAATATTTTGGTTCTGCTTGACTTTGGAGAGTGATTTAGTAGCTTCAGTGTGCTAGGTGTCATGTTCCCACACTCTTCTAAAAACCTTAATGAGAAAGTGTGGAAAAGAAGTCACTATCTGGATGGAATGTTTTCATTTTTTTTCTTGAAGCATGTCTGTTTCATTTCTCTCTCACACTTCTTTGTGAGAGAAGGGGGTGCAGCTGTGAGATGATGAAGTTTCAGGGAAAGGTGGATGTGCCATCCATTACAGGAGGTGGAAAGGTGCAGATAAATCACCTTATCAGCCCTGCCTTCTCCCCACTGAGCTGAGGGAGCCGAGCAAAGGGGAAATCCATCAACCTCCACAAATGGGACATGACTCAGAGATCACTGTGCCTCTATACTGGGCTCTGTTCATACCTTACACTGGCTTTATCATTGTATCATAACTCAGACCAACCTCCATCTAGGTTTGGGTACAAAGTACACTCTAATCTGTTAGTACAGTGCATAGGATAAAACCTGGAATTTACGTCAGATCTACTTGGAATATTGTTGATGTTTCCTTCTAAATGTGCAAATGTTAAATGAGTTTTGCCAAAAAGTATGCCTTTATTAGGTTGTGACAGTAGAGAGATGACAGGGACCAAGGGGGACAGCGATGCAGGTTAGATTTGGCGTCGACAGAGCTAGACCCCAAGCAAACTGCGAGCTGAGAGAATTCATCTTGTTACATTGTTATAAAGAATAAGACAGTCAACAATGTTGTTTGATGCGGTAATACTGAACTCATGATCAAAATATTGTCCGCATTATGGAAAATATGCACTTTTATCTTTTATATCCCGTCCCAACCTTATGACCAGACAAGAACAACAATTTTGGGAGATTAGCTAGCTAGACTATCTCTCCAATCTGAGTTTTCAGATGCACGACAAAGCGACTGTTCGTTTTTTATTTAAGGGCACACCGGAGGAGTTTTGTGATCTTTAGTCAAAAAAGACTTGATCTTCAAACAAAGCACACTGGGTAATAACAAGTTCAACACATGAACCTTTTGCTGTGGACTCGTCACTAGGCTTCCTCAGTCAATGTATATTTTAGCCTAGGTAAAGCTGCCAAAGCTGAACAGTATCCAAAACTCCATTTCTCAGACGAGCGTTAATTTGCGAGCTTGCATGCTACAGTTTGGGAAATCCCACGGCCTCTTGTGTGGTTACTAGGGATGTGAATCTTCACTGGCCTCACAATTCTGTCAGTGATTCAATACCATTTGATATCCGGATGCATTACGATGCGCCACCTCCTTAAATTTATAATACATATTGATTCACATGCATTTCATCAACAGATTCAAGCAGTCGGATATATAGGAACTCCTATTTTTATTGCATCTGCTCTTAAAAAGACACTTTCTGAATGTAGCGGAGTCTGAATACAGAAGACAACAAAAGGCAGCATACTGAAAAACAACAAGCAACATCATTAGACAACAATCGATTACTGTCTATCACAGCATCGATGTAGAATCATCCATGTCCGCATCTTCATCGATGCAATGATTAATTTCAACACCCTACTGGTTATGCAACTTGAATACTGCACAGGAATGGAACTAACATTCTTCATAACAATTAAAACTATATCATTATGCAACTAAGGACATTTTATTGCTTCTCCCTGCTATGGCAGTTGCGTTGCTTTCATGAATTTACTTTCATAATATGTTACCTACTGTTTCTACACCATGCATTTTTTTCTTTACTGACATTTTTAGTTGTTTTTTGTTTTTACTTGTTGGGCTTTTTGGATTAAAAGCATAAAACAGTGCTCTGCAACATTACACTGATGCTACATTTCAACACTAGTGCCTTAAAACAATCCCTAAGTGAAGCGGGTTCTGCAACATTGTTTATTTTAAAACCGGTTTCATGATTTTTTACAACTTCTTTGTCTTATTTTTGTCTTTTCCACTTCTGCCAAGTAAAAAATGTTTTTTCTCTTTCTTTTTCATGGGAGGTTTCTTTCAGGTAGTATTTTTTAGTTTTTACACACAAAAAAAAAAAACAGGACACACCAATACTTGGACACAAAATACACACAGCTGCATGTGTTAAACGTAATAGATCAATGGCATCTATCTGTCGTCTATCTCTTTCATCTTACACTCATCTTATTTTCCTATGATCTTCTTCAGCATCCACAGTTACTGTACAGTATACACCTATGGCTCCCCATATAAGGTTGCTAAGCAACAATAATGACAGTGACCTTTTGAAAAACAGTGGGATGTGTCCCACCAGTCAAAAGGACTACAGCACACAGCACAGCACACTTGTGGGGCCTCCGTGTTAATACGTCAGCTCAGAGACTAAACAGGCTGACAGAATAAGCCGCACATGCACAAGACACGCCTTCACACAGCATCGGCAAAGGCATTAAGCACATTTCTGCCCTTGAGGAAACCAGAGGAGTTAGCATTTCCCCGCTAGCTCTGAATGTAGTACCTTGTCACCACACCCCCTTAATGTAAGAGCAGTCTATTGGTATTCAGCTGCACAGGTATCTAAGAAAGCAAAGCCTTTTAAACATCTTAACCGCTGTTTGTTCTGTCTCTAGAGGGCATAAGCAGTACACTGGGGGTTTGGGAATAGACAAGGAGAATTGCAAATTTGTTTTGCCAGCTGCATGTGCTCTGTAATTCCATGCCGGCTGCATTGTAGCAGAGTGTTAGATTTATACATAAACACACACACAAAGGTGGGTGTTTTGTTTAATTCTTAGAAGATTTGGGATCTTTAGTTGTGATTAATGACATCTCCACAGGAGCAACATTATGCAGACTGAGAAATGATGTACCTTTATGTTGTTTTGTTGTTGCTGTTGTTTTTCCTGTGAACAGCTTCAGAGCAACAAGAACACGCGTAACAGGTTTTCATGTTTCATGTTGGATTGACATTAGATGCTGTACATAGAGGATGGCCATGATTTGTGACAGAAAGAAAATGTTAGCAGACAGGATCGAGGCCCATAAGCTATGCAGGTCTTTATCGTGACATCATTATGCATGTCTGACTTCCCATTCAATACTGTAGCTGTTAGTACTTTACAGTGCAAGTTCCTGATGCCTCACTTAAGTTCAGCGCAGCAGGGACTGTTCTAAATGAAAGCAGAGTTAAGTTCCCCCGGCGGGAAGTGTAAGAGAAAAGGAAACCTTCTCTGTATCTGTCTCTTAAGTCCTGGGCATGCATCTGAATGACAAACCTGTGTGCCTGTCCCCCTTTTAAGAAATACAAGTAGTGAGACACCAGGGTCTGGACTGTGGAGGCTGTATATTTCTATTCATAATTGATGACCCGGACCCAGACAGACAGCACACTACACATGTAATATGGATTCACTCTTGGTTTCAGATGCATGCCCTCGTCTGGACTTGACTCTGAGCCATCATTGTGTGTGGAAAAGGAATGGTTTATGTGTGTGTCTGCATGTGCAAGTGTCTGCAAGTGACTCTGCGTGTGTGTGTGTGTGTGTGTGTGTGTGTGTGTGTGTGATACGGTTGTTGCAGCCAAAAATGTAATAGACCAACATTGTGTTTTTCAGCTCTAGTTTGGCCTGTGTTTTTTGACTGCTAATTCCTGGTTTGGTTTTCCAATTTTCAGTTGTTTTTTTTATATTAAGTTGATTTCTTATAAGTTGTTCGTTGTTCTAAACGTTTTGGTTCATGCACACCTCTACAATAAATACTAGCACAGTGGGTTAGCTGCTACTTTTTGTGGATTCCTGGCGACTAATTGATCAGGTATCCCAGTCCCGGGGAGTATGTTTGGTCTCACCTTACTGCTTTCCCAGATTTCAGTGAAGGTTCATTTGAGAACATCTTATTTTATCAAATCCCTGGTTGTTTGTTTGGCCATGCGTGTGATGTGTAATGTTTCCACAGTGCTAAATTCATATAGGAGATGAAGATAAATGTTTTGCCTACAGGTTTTCTGCAGGTCAGGCTAAACTTTAATTGTTTATAATAGATTTGGGTCATGTGTATAGCGGCCTATACTTTAGTAAATAATGATGAGCCAGGCTTGTTATAACTGTAGTATTCAGTATTTTCATAACCACATTGTCATTGTCAATTTAGCCATGTAGCCCTAGTCAAAGTTATTGCGCTCCATTACAGGAATAGAGAGCTGCAGGGCATCTCACTTGTTTGTCCCCCCTAATAAAGCTTTGAGTGACACCAAAGACACATGTTTGGAAGCTCTCTGTTTTTCACACCTGAATTTGTCAAGCTTATCATGGCATAAATCCTGGTTCTGGACCCCTGCTGCCCCATCTGTCTCAGTTACTAAGTCAGACTTACTAACTATTTCAAAACGTACCTGTTTTAGTAACACAAACGAGTGTTTTAGCACAAAAACACAATTATGGACACCTGGGTGGCTCACCTGGTGGAGCGTGCGCCCATATGTAAAGGTTTTCTCCTCGACGCCTGCGGCCGTTTGCTGCATGTCATTCCCCCTCTCATTCCCCTTTCATGTCTTCAGCTGTCTTATACAAATAAACGCCTACAAATGCCCAAAAATTTACATTTCACCATAATTTGGTAGCAGGTAGTGCTTTAACAACAAAAATATACATAGTGTTTGGGTATAAAATAATAGCGTTACTGGGGTGACACATTCTACAACAACTCACAGATTAAAAGGATGGCAACAAATTTTGAAGATTGCAGGATAGTGTAGCACAATCACCTGCATAACACTATTGTATTATTTAAACATTCTGTTGTGAACTAAATTTAATTTCTCTGGCTTTGAACATTTACGTTTAGTCACAGCTAGTACTTATTAGATATTTTAATGCGGAAATGTTACACATTATAGCATGTATTGTTGAAATAAATTATCAGCAATGTAAATAATAGAAATGTCACAAACTTCTATACCAAGATTTTGTGATTGTGCCATACATTTGCCCTGAAGCCCATTGTTTGGGATACATGTGTTTTGTTGGCCACCATAACATAATAAGGAAGTATTTTTTTTTTCTCTTTTTTTTATTAATTCAATCATTTTTGAACCAGTTCAGTCTCCATTTAAATTCCTCCTCGTATCCCGATTGATTCAGCAGTTTAATGGACTTGTGAGTCTCACTCACTCCCCTGGTCTCAGCTGAAGTTCACAGAGGGCAGAGTTCATACCCCCACGTTCCCATAGCAACATATGACATGTCACCCTCAAACAGAAACTCCCTCTCAATCCTCCGTAATGGATTTGACCTCTGACTTCTGTCCCTTACTGCCTCTCAAACTGACACATAGGCAAGTGTGAAGCCCTACTGGCTGTAGCCTGCAGCGGTGTCCTCCACATTACACTCCACATCCCTGCCACAGAGGGGTTAATGATCAGCTCTGCGGTGACATCTGTCATCAAGGCGTACAGGCTTGCACGTAAGGTTAATACCATAAAAAATGAAACAAAATAAAGAAAACATAGCACAATCTCAACGATTACACAAAGTAAATGAGGACTTCTTTTACAGCTGGCACGGTTCTGGTGGCTGAATCAGAAGCTTTACCAGTAAAGTTTGACTCACTGCGACCTCACACAGATTCCCTGTCATCGTTATGCAGCTTCACTCCGCTGTAGCCAATCCTGTTCTCGTTGCAGCCTTTGCTTGCTGCATTATTTATGAGCACTAATCAGGATCCCAGCTCTGGTGTGCTAGCCACCCTACCGGTAACATCACTTCCCTGATCCGACCCTGCCTGTTTCCCCACAGCATTAACGTGTGTTTACGCTAACGCCTGCTCATTAGGCCTAACTATGCTAGGCTAGAGCCTGCTGCCTGAGCCAAAGCTGAGGGCCTTTTTTAACATGCTCTAACCAGCCCAGGCAGCCCCCTAGTGGGGTACAGAGAACAGCTATGTGCTAATCTCAAACAACAGGAAAAGGCAACATCGGTAGCTGTTATACAGAGGTAGTTTACTGGGAGGCATGGCCTGCGAGGACCTGTGATCAGGCTCCATTATTGTTGTAATTAGCGTGCCTCGGTGGAGCCCGGGCTCCCAGGCAGCTTGCCTCGACCTCCCTGCCTCTCAGTCTGTTTACAGCAAGCCAAGGCAACAGGGAAAGGGCAGGGGGCTGGTCACATGGCTCGATGCCTCTGTTCAGCTCCAGCAGCAACATAGCTGTTTGTTCATTTGGAGAGTGAACACAGGAGGGTTTTCATTGCTCTGCCGTCTTCCGCTATTCAAATGTTTATTCTACCTGCAGTACAGGCAAAGGCAAACTAAATGCCCAAGGAGGTGCATGTGGGGTCAGATATAGTGTTTATTTTTTTGATCAGTTATTCTCAAAGACTACAGCAATTAGTCAGCGTACATCAATCAACGTCGGGATCGAAGCTTTAAAAACATCAACTAAACATGTGAATTACCCAGTATCATTCAAACTCAGCCATCTAAAGGTGTGTGCACCCATGTGAAATCATGCGCGAGTGTGTTGTGCTGCAAGCGTAGGGTCTAAACCTCCTCTTTTCGACTTATCATTCACATTCCAGCTTCAGCCTTCCAGCAACAGCTCACATTTACCCCAACCTTTTGGCCCCCCATCATCAAGAGGCCACCCCCTGTCGCGACACCTGTCCCCTGATCACCAATTAGCAAGGCCGGTCCCTTTGCCTGCGCGAATGCAGAGGTGGAAGCGTGGAGAGGAAAAAAGGTAGAGAGGCGCTATCAGGGCAGTATGAGGTGGAGGTCCCATGAAGGACACGGCTCCCTGGGTGGCTAAGCGATGAGCAAGGGAGCGTGAAGGGCTGAGGCAGGACTTTCCCACAACCATCAGTCCTTCAGTCAGCCAGTCAGTGTTGCAATGCTGAAGAACAAACTGCAATCAGTCATCCTCTTACACAAGAAAACCCTTTTTAGCCACTTTATTTTTTTTAAATCTTTTTTAATTCACTTCTTTCTTAATAGGCATTTTAGTACTGTGTTTTCTTTCTTTGTCTGATTCTGCATGTGTGTGGTAGTTTTTTCTGTCCGTCTCCATTTGAGCCCAGCTTCTCTGACATAATTTTGATAAAGATAAAACTTAGTTTTCTGTGTGAGTGGACTTAGAGAAGGATCAGCCTTGCCTTTCAGTGGACGTCCCCAGTGTTTTACTTGTTGTCTCACTTCATTCCCTCTCTTATTGTATCTGATTAGAGAGCCTGTGTTGCAGTGTGGTAATGAAGCCTGTGTTAGAAGAGCAGCACCGCCGGGCATTTGAGGCCCCGCACACCTCGGAGACGCATAGAGGCGCGTGCATATCGATCTTATATTGTTTCCTTGAACCCAACTGCTTCGGCGTACTTTGTACTCTCGCTGCACTGTATCTCAGTTTGCTGTAGTTTAATGTGCTGTCATGAAAAGCTGCAAATGAGTTGTTGCTGTGTGTGTTTATGTGTGTGTGCTCTCACATGTACCTTGCTTGTTATGAATGCATCAGCACACTCCAACATAAAAAGAACTACTATGGAATTAAATTTCCTAACCATTCTTAGACCATTTATTAATTACACCTGTACCAAATAATCTTTAAAAAAAGCTGATGTTATAATATTCATGAAGGCTAAGACTATAATTTGTTAATGTTGCTGCACAGAAAACATTAAAGCAAAAGTATACATAATTTTACACAAAACATATCTATGTATTAATACCCAATAAATAAACTATAACGCTAAATATTTGACAGATTACTAATAATTGTAATGCATTCATTCATTAGCAACTACAGGCCTTCTTATTAATAAATGAATTCAAGGTCCAGTAACATCATGCCAACTTGTCATATAAATCTAATGTTATTCCAGATGCAGCCTGTTTACATGAGGCCTAATCTATTCATTCATACAGGCAGTGTGTGTGTGTGTGTGTGTGTGTGTGTGTGTGTGTGTGTGTGTGTGTG
>NC_045734.1:9243907-9254321 GCF_008692095.1 Etheostoma spectabile
GTGTGTGTGTGTGTGTGTGTGTGTGTGTGTGTGTGTGTGTGTGTGTGTGCGAAAATAAGAGAGATCTGAAGGGCTAAAGCGCCATCTGGTGGTGATGTAACATGGCACTTTGAGCTGAAATGAGCATCCATCTGCACAGTAATGATCCTTCATCACCAGGTTAAGATATAACTGCAGTGAGATGGGATAAAACTTCACCCTGAGACTCTGAAAACTCATGAAACTTTTGGGTTTTACACTTTCATACCGCAGTTTTTTTCCAAACACTTGCAGAGTTGCTCCATGAGTAAAAGCTGAAGCCTCAAGAAATCTCTACTTAAGGGTAATTTTAGGTCAGATAAGAGTATATTGTTTGACATATTGCATGAAAATCTAAATTATTTGAGTTCGTTTTAGTGCAGTGGCTCTAAAACAGTACTTGAAATCAAGTAAAAGAAATTTGAAATTCTAAAAACATAAACGGAGAACAAAATTCTGTCCACTATTCTGCATGTTTAATTTTTCTTTTTTTTAATTTTTTTTTTTATAACATTATATATCTGTGTACCTGCACCAATAACTTAATTTAGCCTACTTTTGTTTAAATTTGAATTATCTCACAATAAATTCCTAAAGCAAAGTGCAAAGAAAATCTGTCATTCACAACAAGCGCCGCAGCTCAGTTGTTTGCAAAATAGCCGGTGAAGCTTGTCTACGCTTTTTTAACCAAAAGTCTTTGTACACAAAAGACTTATTTGTAGTAATGCATGTAGAAAGGGCTCGCTGTACTGTCCTCTCTAATTGGCGCTGTCAAGTGTCCCTTCACAGGCTTGTTTCACAGTCTGATCGGATAACCCAGACCACATGAAGAGAGGAGTGTAAGACAGCCTGAGCAAAGAAGAAGAATGAAAAGAGATGCAGGTGGTTAGGAGGTGGTGAGCTGCTTAAGAATGATCAACTGCCAAGTAGACGACAGGCTGCGCTCTCTTTTATACATTAATAGTTGTCTTTCACTCTGTATCTCTGCAAACAATCGCTGATCAGAGGTGTGTAAGCAGGAAGAGGTGGAGGGACTCTAATGCAACATGACAAAAGTGCTACTTTGATATTGCTGATATCATTACTCTCGTTAGGAGGTAAATGCCACTGATAAAGTAGAATAAGAAAATAGACAGGGAATGGAAGGCCTTTTAAGTGCAGGGAGGAGCATGATGTTTAAGTGTAAAAGAGAATGCAAAAAGCCAGTTGATCTCTTTCTCTTTTATTGTGCCTGTCTCACCAACTTGTCACTCTCTCTCAGTCCAATTTACTCTTTTAATATGTCCTGTTTTTATACATCTTTCACTTAATTGTGGTGTGCATGTGTGTGCTCTTCATCAACCAAGATTTTCTTCGTTTGTGTGTGCGCGTGCAAGAAAGTGTGTGTGTGTGTTTGTGTGTGTGTTTGTGTGTGTGTGTGTGACAGTAATACCTGTGTTACAGTCAAAAGTAAGTAACTTCAGAAGTCAAGTGTATCATGTTGCCAGGATCTTCTTTGTGGTGACAACAGTGATTAATAATGGAAAGCAGATGTCGGCATCTCAAGCTGAAATTTTCATGAAACTTCGCTATCGTGATTAAAGTGTATGTCTTCCTCAAGTCACTCCGAGTCTTTTAACTCCGCTCTCTGGGGAGTGGCAACAAATCATGGTTGAGACAACATGTCATATCACAGACAATCTTATGCATGTCAGGAACCAACTGTTTTTTTTTTTTTTGCCTTTCTAAAATTTGAACTTCTCATCTGTTCACTGAAGCCTACACACATGGACAAAGTTTGGTTATTTATGGCATTTTACACTTCTTATAATTTCCCGGTTGATTTTTGAAAGCTAAGATTTGTTTTCCTTTATAGACCTATTCTTCCATTTAAAACGGCTACAAGACAAAAATAGAGACTGTAACATGTTAATAAAAAGTAAATAATTTGTAATATTTGAATTTAAATGTTTGTTAGTGTTTTATTTTAATTTTGTTGTATCAGAAATGACTTCAAATAGATAGCTTTTTATATTTACATTAAGGTCCTACATTTACTTAAATCTCAATAGTAACAGGTTCAGCATCTTAATCTAAAATCATACAGAAAACTTTATCAAATTATTTCAGTCCCGAGTTGAGATGATTAAACTTGACTTGCCAGCGTGCCAAGTGTCTCTTCCTGTGAAAAGTGATCTATATTTCAGAGGAATCTAATGACATTTCTATTTTCTCCTCTCAGAAAGAGGATTCTTCTTTATACTTTTTTTTTTGGAGGGGTGGATAAATGCATTTGCAGCTTCCGCTCGGCAAAGTTTATTTATATCTTTGGATGCATTTAAAAGCCTGGGCTGCTGTCACAAGTAGATGGCTTTGCTCACTTTGGATTGTGGGGTGCAAATGTATGAAAAAAGGCTTGAGTTGGAGATTCAGCGTAAAGTAGCCAGGAGTGTTGTGGCAGCAGAAATATCAGATCACTTAAATGCTTTCTCAAACATTTCTTGAACAGGCACCAAGATCATCTTTTATCTCACTAGTTTCCTCCCCATCTTTTCCTCCTTTTATCTCTCTCTCTCTCTCTCTCTCTCTTTCTCTCTCTCTCTCTCTCTCTCTCTCCTCCATCCCTGAAATACCAACACCTCAGCTACAATGCCGCATGGGTACAGATTTCCCTCTGCACTCTTCTGAGAGACCAATAGATAAATAATACCAGATGGGTGAGATTAATAAGCTTAGTACATAATTTCTGTCTTTATCCTTTGTTTCTCTTATTTATTCTCTTACTGTGTGCTCAGTCAAGATTGAATTCATCAGTAAATGTAAATCCTTGGCAAATCTTAAATTTAAAGCATATCTCTGGTGATATTCTTTATTTGTCTTATTGTCAACAAATGCTACAAAAAGAACCAAACCAACAATGAATTGATGCTAACAAGTGTCTGTGTATCCGATATTGTTGTGGACTGTAGTATATTTTGACTCAATCCCACATACACCATCCTGCTGCTGTAAATACTCACACTTAATTGGTAATACATTTTACTTAAATGGAAGATTCTTAATGGAATATTCAATATTGTTCTATTGTGAACAAATCAGTTCAGTTCAATTGTTTTTTAATTATGAATGTAAATGTAAATGTGCTGTATTTATATAGCGCTTTTCCAGTCTTAACAACTGCTCAAAGCGCTTTTACATCTACAGGAAACATTCACCATTCACACACATTCATACACTGTGGCCGGGGCTGCCGTACAAGGTGCCATCTGCGCATCAGATACACATTCAGACACATTCACACTCCGATGCGCAGCACCGGGGGCAACTCGGGGTTCAGTGTCTTGCCCAAGGACACTTCGACAATGACTGCAGGGGCGGGGATCGAACCACCAACCTTCCGATTGGCAGACAACCGCTCTACCACTGAGCCACAGCCGCCCCTATGAAGAGTTCCTGTGTTCAGAACAGCCTCTCCAAATCAAATGTACACAATGACGTCTGACGTAAAACTAATTTTAATTGTTGGTTTACTTTTTTTTCATTGGCTTTTTAAATAGGAAAATAGGAAAAATATAGATTTAAATCAGCATTATCTTTCAAGTCATACACCTGACTGTGAGAGTACTGTAAGAAGGCTTAAAACGTTGACCATCTTTGAGACTTTTTAAGTAGTGAACATTACACAGTTTAATATAAGGTGGGTACATGATCAGGTCCTCACCATTGTTCATATTTTTCTTGACATAAACTGTCATCTAATTACCTTCCATCTCTGTTTAAATCCCTTTTAATTTCCTTTGACAGTTTGGCGATTTTTCTAAAGAGGCAAAGACATCCAGTCGGCCTACTGATAAATGAAACACTGTATCTCCTGGCTTATACAGTAATGCAATACAATAATGGGTGCTATTCAGTAATTTGCATAAAGGAGAAGGGCTTGTGCTGACTCAAATTTCCCTTCTCATTTGACTCTCTCTACTTCCAGTCTCCAGTATTTGGGATCCAAGGAGCAAGCACCATAAATTGCATAAAAAGATGTGTGTAAATGAATATGAAAAGCAATGTTCTTTTCAGCAAGGCAATGATAGCTGTTTTCACATTCCATCTCATTTTTGTGTTTTCTCCCCTACCTTTCACACTCTTCCCTACGGCCATAAAACAGTACTTTTACATATATTACCTTTTGATTAATGGAGCTGTATTCATTATTCTGCCCTATTGCTAATTAGAAAACGCACCGTGCTAATGATATACAGTTGGAATAATACTTGCCCACGAGGCACGCTCAGGTTTCATGCTCGCGCACTCCCGGTACCAGCCTTTACACATAGATTCAGATCTGCCTCCTTCTACTGCGCTCAGCTCATCCGTTAGCAAAAGAGTCACGGCTACCACTGAGAGTCATTGTTTTTTTTTCAGGCATAATGAGGCCTGTTTTCTCCTGGGGATTGTCGCTGAGGGTTGATGAGGTGTGCAAGCACTGAGTCAGTCTTAATCAGGAGCTGTGTGTGTGTGTGTGTGTGTGTGTGTGTGTGTGTGTGTGTGTGTGTGTGTGTGTGTGTGTGTGTGTGTGTGTGTGTGTGGGGTCCTCATTGGTTTGATATTGTGAATCCGGATATCTTCACGGTGTCTCTGCTTTACTGCTGTTAAAAAAAAGATTGTATTGAATCATAGCGTCGATCAGATCCTATCCAAAGGGTTAAGGTAGTACTACTGTATGTGATTCCACTCCTCTGAAAATGTTGCTGTGTGACCGTCTGTCATGGTCAAAACAACCAAAGGCAGTGACAACCATCAATATCACACCAGCAGACTTGTCTGTACTAATGCAGGCGTATTCCCCTGGCCAGGCCCTAACTGCGTTAATGGCTGGAGGGGTGTGATGGAGAGGTAGAAGGGGAGGGAGTGGGTCACGACATATTGGTGACAAGGTAACACCAACTTCAGAGCTGACATCTGTCATTTGTCCTCTTCTGCCAACCAGCCTGCTACTTTGTCTCTTTCCTGTCTTTATATACATTATACAAATGTTAAGCCTTTTTTTTTTCTTGTTAGCAGTTTTTATATCTTATTTTTACCTCTGTTTTATTTATTTGTTTACTATCCACATCTACATTCACTGTAATGTAATTTCTAGACCACACGTAAAGTTTGAAGTATTTCTATTTTGTGGCACATTATACTTCACTGCATATCAGAAGTAATGTGCTTTATTTTACTACATTATTTGACAGCTGAATACTAGGCTTTAACAGGCAAAATTAATGAGTAGATCATGCAATCTTATGATTTTGTAGTAATTCAATAACCCAACAGAGTACACCTGGACCAGAATCATCACTAAAATGTTGCTTATAAATTATCATTAATTCAACACTCCAAATGAGCACTTTTTCAGAATAGTAATATTTCATAATTAAAATACAGTTCACTGCTAATACTTATCTGATTGCAAGACTTCTAGTTTAAACGGGAAAATTTTACCATGTTGCATTGCTGCTTTTGTTTATGACAAAGATTTCAACTCTTGTTCTTCATTGTGTAGAGTTCTAAAACTGGTCTAGTAGATTTAAGTTTCCATCTGAAATTTGCAGTTAAGAAAAAAAGTAAAGTACAAATTTGATCATTTGGGCCAGAATTAAAATTTAGATACCAGAAAATATATCAGATTTGTATCTACTCAAATATCTGTACTTTATCCAGGCTGTGTTTCACAAGGAGACACATAAACGCACAAACAAAAAATTGCCAGACCACAAATTCAACCGGAGGAAAACAAAGAGTGTATCTGAAAAAAGATTTATCTAGGTTTAATTTAGCCCTGAAATAAGGTCGGTGAAAAGACTGTAGTAACTACGGGAGGTGGATAAGAGGAGGTCTGCTCTCTAAAGTCTACAGAGAGAGAAGGCCAAAGGTTATAAAGAAAACCTTGGAGTAGTGCCAAAGAGCCGTTAACACTTTCCACCTACTTTTTGTGGCTCAGAGGTCAGCATTTTCTGAGATTACCTCTTCTTATTTTCTCCTTTCCACTCTCTCCAAGCACCATTACAGCCCAGCACACAGCCATTAGAGATCAACAGCCCATCCAGTTGTAATAACACCCTCACATAGCTCTAGGGTCTACTAACCTATAGCCTCTCTGTTGTGTGATCCTGTAGTTCTCACTAAGATCAAGTATAGGTTAGTAGCTACTGAGGTTGGGCTACAGGAGTATAGTCTGTGTTACCGTCATGTTCACAATCTGTCCAAGCTCTAGTTTATTAATAATAATAATGAGGCTTCATAGATCCCTATTGGGAAATTGTTTATTCTTCCAAAGGGAGTTCAAAGTGTGCAGTCAGCTACACAGCAGTGTACCATGTGTCAATGGTGTAATACTCGAGATCGGTCTTGGTCTTGAGACCGGTCTGAAGACCACTTTCTGAAGGTCTCAGAATCGACCGCATTTTTACTCGGTCTTTTCATATGATACACTTATGGCATTTAAAGAGGTGAATATAGAAGAAGCTTGATATGTTTTCTGTGGGTGTTATTTTTGGGAATGTGGACCTTTTAAATCAATTTGAGTTGTGCCTATGGTTTGCATTTACCACATTTTATCGTGACATAAAGTGTTGGACTTGCACTGGTCTGGTCTTGGTCTTGACTCGTCTCAACCCCTCAAAGTCTTGGTCTCGATACACTCTGGTCTTGGTGCTGACTTGGTTTCAGTTATCCTGGTCTTGACTACAACACTGCCCAGTGTTACACTGATTTCCTTGTCTTGCTTAAGGGCACTTCAGCAGGGTGGATGATTATTGACACGAGGCTTGAATCCATGCTCTTTAGTTCCACTGCTGGATTTACAATAAGTAAATAAAAAAGGGTTGGCAGTTTGTCCACATGTCAAAGTGTCCTCGGGCAAGGCACTAAACCCCAAGTTGCAATTTATAAACTAATCATTTACCCTTTGATTGTTGTCAGCTCATTGTTTTGGGTCTGCATTTCATATGGCTAAATTCTTCTGGTTGTCATCAACTTAATTAAAACTACAATGTAAAACCACAGCTCCATGGTCAAAAGTTGGCTGGCTGTAAGGCAACAAACTCAGCAGTGCATTGGCTGAACTTCACACTCTTTATTATCCTCAAACAATGGGTTCAAACATCATGGCCCAAAGTCCTACAAAATTAGCAAACAAAACAATTCAAAACACTGATTTAAAAAATGAAACTATACATATGTATACTATATTAAAATAACAGGATAGCCACCAGCGCCCCGCTGCCTTGCAACGGATAAGCAGGTATAGATCATGGATGGATGGAAGTCCACAGAAGAAGTAAATGAAGGCCAGTTTTAAATTACTTTTAAAAAATTGCGTTGCAGATAGAACATGAGTAAACACTTGATTATTTGCTCAACATAAAGTTATAAAATCAGTTATATGTACACAGGCCCGTGGTAAAGTGTTGAGCAATTCAAAAACTTCCCAAACTTTGTCATTTCAATATTTAAGGGTTCCCTACTGTTTTTAAACCTATCCTGATTCTTTGGGTTGAAGCTCTGCAATATTCAGCATGGGAAAGAATCTCTCTGGATTGAGACAGAATTGCATTGTCAACTAAAACATAGCTGCAGTTGGACAGGAAGACATAAATTGGCACCACACATGGCAAGGAGAAAAATGTCACTCCTTTGTCCCTGTAGACCCTCCAGTTTGAATCTCCCTTTTCCATTTTGATAGTGTCACAGACACAGTACTTACCGCGCCCTCCAGAGGCAGTGACGTGTCTGTCAGAATGAAATGAAGGCAATGAAGTCAAAACATGAAATCACAGGACGTGGCAACACCGTGGGGACAGATACAGAAGGCAGCAAATGTTTCACCATCAATCATCACATTTGCCGAAAGTGTCACTAAGACTACAGATGCTTCTCAGTTTTTTTTTTTTTTACCAAACTTGATTCTGATGCAAATCAGTAAATGGTGTGTGATCTCTGTCAACATCGATCTGTAACCAGCTAAATCTGCAACATCCAAAGGTCTTTGGCACAGCCCTCTCCTGTCCCTCTGAAGAATGTTGGCCTATAACTGACTCAAAAACTATAATCACATTTTCATAAAGACAGCCGCAATCCTTTGCCAGTTGTTCTTTTTTACCTTAAAAATAAAATGTTTTACTTGGCCTTTACTTTGTTAACTAAAAATGTGCATTTGGAAATTAACATAGAAAGACACTAGTTATAAAGAAAACCCTGATTCTTGCTATGAGTAAGTTGTACTGATCAACAACTCTGTTGAGATATACAGTAGATGACCCTTTTTGTTCAGTGAGGCAGTAACTTTATCAATCCAAATATTGTTTTGTTTGCAATTTATTTGAATGGACACAGATAAAAAAAAGTTGTATACTGTTTTTTCTAACATTATCTTAGCCAACGTGCCAAAACATTTTCAAGATGCTTTGGAAAAGTGAAAAAAGTAATGACAAAAGCAAAAATGTTGCTGACCTAACTTCTAATGTCAAAGCTAGTGGGTTGCGGTTTGATTGACTTGTATTCCATCTTTTGGCTTTAAAAAAAAACACATTGAAGGTCCACTTTTGCAGAAGAATTGAGGCTCATTTATGTCGCTAAAAGGTACGTTTATTAAATAGATGCCTTGTGCTAAAATAACTCCCCTCATGGTAACAGTCTTTCTAAAGATGAACTGTTGAGATAAAAAAAGACTCATTTTTGTAATTCTTATGTCTTTTTTTAAGCTGCAATAATGTGGCAGTTTTTCAGTAGTGTAATTGCACACATAACAGTTCAATTTCTAAATCATAAATATTCAGATAATTCACATGCAAAAGAACATTGTCATATTCAGCGATTCCAAGAAAAGACAGATGGGGCTCAGTGAGTCTGAAACATTGTGAAACAATATATAAACAATATGTGTTATATGAGTGTTGAACCATGCTACATGGTGAGCCCATACTATCACTGCAAACATGGCAATTTTTATATATTTGAAAGAACAGATTTCACAAGCCTATATTGTTATTTTTATTATAAATTTATTTGTCAGGGACAATGCAGCGCACAATAGAACATAGAACAATAAAATGAATTACCTGTTATGTAAAGCAGCTGTATGTATACTATTGTAAGTAATGTATTTTATTTGGCTTCATATACAACATGTGTTAATTAAAAATGTATTGCTATATTTTTGAGTGTGTCTTAAAAAAACATGTTGGATGGAACAAATGTTTGGCATGACACAACCTTAAAATTGAATTAAACAACCTAGTGAAAACCTAAAATATATTTCAAAGAATATTTTTCTCATTGCTCATATATGTAGCCTTTTCATCTCTAAATGTTATTTTCAATAACATTACATGATTGTGATAATTAAAGGGGGACTCTGCGATACAGTGCACTTTTTGTCAAATTCAACTAATATCTCCCCAAGGTCGGCTAGCTGTCTGTTCTCTGTGTGTGCTGAAAAAAATAATTTGCTGTTCATACACAGCCCTGAGGTAATGAGTTAAATTGCCGACTCCACTTTCAAACAATGCCCTCAACTTTAAACATTGTTCTCTTAGCTTATTAGCTGTCTACCCTGCTCCAAAAGCATCATGAGAAATCTGGATCATCCCCATCACTGATCCTTGTACTGCATCCCTACAACTAGTCTTTACACGAGGGCCAAACCTCAGACTTTCAAAGAGTGAAGTTGAAGGTGTAGGCAAGAGTGCTGGCATGGATCCCCGGGACAGCAGACAAATTATAAAATTATCATTGAAGAGTTCCTGTAGATCCCTGATTGCCCCAGAGAACCCCATTACCCAGAAGCCTTGGCTTTGAACACCTCTCCAACATCCAGTGCTGGCTCCTGTCAGGCAAAGGTTCTTCTTCTTCTTCTTCCACATCCTCCCTAGTGTTTTAGAGCAGCACTGCGGAGCCACATTTCCTAACAGTGTGAGCTTAAAGGCAGCACTGGCAATATGACAGCCAGAAGAAACAGTGAGTGCCACAATTGACATATTCCCCATCATTTTGGCATGTCCTCTCCCTTTTTCTGGACACCTGATTGATTCTGACAGCCTATATTGGGTATTTCATATGAAAGAGAATTTTGTGATTAAATGTTAATGAGTTGGAATTTCTCTCAGTGCTTTTATTACAGGCCGCCAGTTTTGAACATTTTTCAAAGTAACACACCCAAATTCCACTGTTTGCAATGAATTAATAATACAATCTTGTCACTGAAGTATCATGCATTCTTTAATCAGGCTGCGAGTCTGAAACAGAAGCTTCTTGAAATGTATTTCTTTATGATCAGAACAATTACAAACTTCATAACAACAATCATAAAGGACCTATCAAAAAGCCATGCATACATGTACACTGTGTGTGTGTGTGTGTGTGTGTGTGTGTGTGT
>NC_045734.1:9254331-9264041 GCF_008692095.1 Etheostoma spectabile
GTGTGTGTGTGTGTGTGTGTGTGTGTGTGTGTGTGACTGACAGACAGAGACAGACCCATGGGGTGGACTCTGCTGCTTTCTTGTAGTTGCTTTATGAATCATACGTCTTGACTGGCTCACATCAGTCATGACTGGGGACTTGAGAAGACTGAGGCCAAAGGCTGTGTGAACTTCGAGCACAAAAGAACAGAACAGAACCACACGTCTTTGTTCCATGTTCTCAAAGTGCTAGCCAAGTTGTAGAATAAACACCCCAAAGTTTAGCTCACCCTCCCGCGCCCCCTTCTTCCTAGAGCCAAGTCTGGAATCAACCCTCCATTTCTATTCCTGTTGTTGAGGACAAGACACGCATTTGTGTTGGTAGTTTGTGGTGTTTGGTCTCCTTTGTGTCGAATTGTATCGGAGCTGACACATCTCTCATGTCTGCGTCTTGCCTCCTACCTGAAATTCTCTGCGGCTTTTCTGCAACTGCCAGCGAGAGAAGAGACGGGAACAGCCAGACGGTTTTTATTTCATCATCTCAGATCATGATACTGCCTACCTCACCTACACTCTCTTTACCACTTTGCCACCCTCTACCATTTTTTTCTGTGTGTGCACTCACATGGTTATGGTAAAGGTAAAAATAAAAAAAGGAACAGGTAAAGCAAAAATAATAGAGAGTATTCAGCAAAACATGTCTGAGGTGTACTCTCCATCAAAGCAGTAATCGCAGCAGGGACTGTTATTCTGGCAGATATCTGCTTCACTATCTGTATTGTAATTCTCTGGCTTTCTCATGCATGTGAACGCTTTACTATCCCTCACAGGGCAGAGCAAGAGACTATGACACCAGGTTTTAGTATTTGTCAAAAGAATGAAATGCCTTTTTGGAGTGATTGACTTTCTGTCTCTTTGGAGTTTGTATATAAGAGTATATCCTGTTCTGTTGTGCAAAGTACAAGCTCTGTGAAACAGACCGCTGTGCTCTCAACTCTCCCTCTGTTCCCGAACAGAAGTTAGAACAGTTGGTGCCCCTCAATAAGTTATACCACCATCATCCCACCCCAGGAACACGCAACAGTCTGGAAGAATTTCAGGTAAAGGCCTGCCTAATTAGTTTCCATCAAAAATGTAATTCTTTTCTGGAATTACGCCGCAAGGGCCGTGTAGCCAAAAGCGAAGATACCTGGTGGATGAAAAAAAAATAATAATGAATGAACAGAGATATTCTAACCTCGAGCCATAAGTACATTTATATGCTTGACATGACTCTGCCATCAATGTTGGGTCGAATTCTAATTTAATTTTTGAGATGTATGTGTAATTTTGCCATTAATATGAATGTTACCACCCTAAATATTTTACGCTTCTCGTGGATATTGTGAGCGTCTCATATATCCTTCAAGAGTGTATTAATTAATAAACTCTTTTCTGATACTTTTTTCACCGGGAACTTGTAATAGGAGCAAGCAGGTAGGATGATATAGTGAGAAGAGCCAGAACATAGTTGTCTGGCGCCTCATTAACATCCCTACCTCATTAGGAAGAGGCTTTTTTCTTGTCATCTTTTCACAATGTGCCAATGTTGTGTGGCCTTTAAGGTAATTAATAATTAATTAATTAACCAAATTAATTCCTAGGTTAGAAACAGTGTTCAGTAGTGAGGCCAGTCAGTTTGGATTTGGGCCCTGATGGGTGAGGCCCTTTACAAGCTGATGTTGTTCATGTTTCTGACAGTGCCAGCCCCCTGTCTAAAAGCCCTAGCAAGTGCCATTTGTCTCCGGGTTAGCAGAAAGACGAGATATAGGGCGGGCTGAATTATTTAAGCTCCCACAACACATGCACTTTTGCTTTTCAAGCATGAGTTATAATTTAATTAGAAACTTCTGGTGCGTTGCTAGCTATTTAAATATTAAAATCTTCCGCTGATCACATTGGATTAGCCATCCCTGTGAAATTCCCTGAGATGTCAGTTGTTGTCTTTCTGTCTCTCTCTCTCACTCTCTCTCTCTCTTTCTCTCTCTCACGCTTGCTGGCTCTGTCACTCTCTCTTCTCACTCTCCCCGCTTTATGCATAGCGTTTTCTGAACTCCCGCGCTCACAGATTGTTTGTCGACTTCTCCATTAGAGTCAAAGGGTTTGTCAGGGACCTTTGGGAACCTTAATGGGGGCCAGTGTGCATAAGTGTGTCAGCACAAGGCTGACCTGATATGAATGAAAAGAGATAGGTTATGCTCATTATCAGATGATTACATTAGGCTTCTCCCCTGACAGTAGTAAAACAAGGAGAGGGGTGTTACAATGACTTCCTGTCGCCATGTCGAGGCCTGTTGTCCAGCTCCTTTTGTCTCCTGAATGCAAAAGATGCAACCTGTTGACGTTTTATATATACAGTATGTACAGTATGTATATATATGTTTATATATTTACTACATTTATATTGTATATGTACTTTTGTGTTTACATAAGATAAACTTGAGTTAACCCTCATCTGGTGTACAAAAAGGACAGACCAAAAAATAATTAAATTGAATTTGAAAGGTATATACAGAAAGTTACAAATAAAAAGCAATCAATAAATACAAAAAATGAATCAAAGTTAGAATCTATACACAATAAAACCTTAAGCCAGTGTACATGAATTATGCTTTTATGTAGAATATGTGAAAAACTGATTGTATCCAATGACTTGGATAGACATCCAATAACAGTTGCTTCGCATCTCTGAGCAAAGTGGAACAGTGAACTTTGTATACTTTATATATATTTTACAGACACCTTCTCCCACAAGCCCAAGACTGTCACAGGTGAAATGTCACCATGTTGACAGACCCAGGCAACTGTCTGGCTTAAAGGACAGGTCAATCTCCAGAGTCTAGACATGGCTGCAAGAAAAGCAAGATGGCAAAGAGGTTTTAAGACAGCAGAGATTATGGTTAAAACATTGTAAAGGTGACATTACTGTTAAAGAGAGCCTGTGTTGATATAATGAATGAAGGAGAAACAAATACAAGGACATATGATTAATGCTGGACTGGTATGGCTGTGGTTTTTGAAAGATAACATTTAATCGTGGGATAAGGCTGGTAATGGTCAACACATCTCGTGAAATCTCCACAAATGAGTTTGTCTGCTTCCTAATAATTTCCAACATGTGGCACTTAGCTCCGAGCTTGGATTCATTCCTGCTAAAGAAATAATGCTTTAAAACAGGTAACAAATGCATTTGTTGCCTAAAACAGCTGGGCACTTATTACCAAACTTTATTCAAACAGGACTAATTAATGCATTTGTTGGGGACTCATTTTCATTGCTTATTAATAGATCTTTTGTTGCTCTGGTGAGTATTTTAACAACCTTAGACAGAACACTGGTGGACTCAAATGTACGCCTCATAAACAAAAGAAAGTTGAAAGTTGAAGAAAGTGTTTACTTGCCAAAAAGTTCAAATAAAGAGAATCGCTTACTTGGAGGATAAACAATTTCACAAAAATTATTAACAAAAACCTGGTTACATGAGGATCTGGCTAGAACACTTCATGACACTAACACATGGACAGAAAAAGATGAACTGGCACAAGACAAGGGGAGAAAGGGCTATTTATACATACGGTAGGGAAAAACAGGTAAACCAATCAGAGGTTGGGGTAGACAATCACAGTGGCAAAAATTCACACAAAGGGAGGAAATCAGGGTCTGAAACGAGATGGAATATAAATACAAAATAAAACAGGAAGTGCACAACAAGACTAGACATGAGTGACTTAACTTAACAAACTTAATGAGACATAAACGTATTTACAGTACCAGCACAATGTATGTGGAGTTGACTCAAAATAAACTGCAGTGCTCTTGTTAGTTGTAATGGAGGAACATGTCATGCAGTGCAAACAACAAGAAGACAATAAGAAATAAGAAACATATAGACTAGCCTTATGCTTTTTTATCACGAAGCATTGGAAGTGTATAGCAATCTAATAGACCCAATCACAATGTTTGTTTACAATAACATCCATGTAGAAAATTCCTGTGCCCCGTCCATTCAATTTAATGATGCTGAGCAAACAGGGACGAGGAACAACTGGATATACTTCATATACTATCATCTCATCTTTAATGTATGTTTGATGCTTTCATATGTCAAAACTTTCACAAACACTAGGTTGGATAGGTTGTGAAATCCGTGTTTATCTATATATCTTCAAAATTTACATTTACAACAGAAATAAGGTAGTAAGTTTGCTGATTTCACATATCTCCGCAATTCAAATCAACAGCCATTTGTCAACCCGGAAGTGATTTATGTGTTAGCATGGTCGCTGTGATTCAGTCTTAATCTGTAGTACAAACTTATTTATTTTAGAATGTGGATCGTAAACCCAAGGAACAGGTTAACCTTTTTCAGAAAAGACTAATGCAAATGAGATGTTGCATTGACTTAAGGGAGCTAGTGGAACAGTGGCTTTCCCAAAAGTGACGTCAAGAGTTATTTTGCATGCCATGTATATGTCAAGTAATGTCAAAAATATTGTTATCTTTGTCTGCCCCAAAATATTTGTGCGTGTGTGTGTGTGTGTGTGTGTCTGTGCGTGCGTGCATGCGTGTGCAAAAGCGAGATAGTGTAATAATGTGTAATTTTAAAAGTATTTTTGTGGTAGGACGTCTGAGAAAGAGATTGGAAGAGTGTGTACAGCCCACATACAGCCTCACTGTACAGTTTAGATGTGAATTATGGGTGACAGGTTGCTCAATCCTTCCCCTGGTCAACCCAGTGACACACACACTCTATCACCAGTGGCAAAGATGTACTAGTGATTCCTAGCTGTGGGCCAGCTGGCTAATTATAAACCCGCATCTACTTTAATCTTCTCTTCCAGACGATTATTTATTCCTTTATGTGTTAAAGCTATCTGTTAGCTTTAGCTCTTCTTTCCTGCTACAGATACATAGATTAATCGCTAACCTACCTTTAAAAAAGAAATGGCACACATGACAGCTGAATACCTAACATTTTGTCCTCACCGTGTGTGTTTATGTCTTTCTGTGTATTTCTTACCTGTCATTTTTTGCATCTGAACAGGTGTATTTGTCTGCTCACAGTCAGAATGCATTGTGCTCTGTTTCTCCAACTCTGGGAGGGGCCCTGGCAGTAGAGCTGCGATTTTGTGTCAATCAGGCAGCGCTGCAGACGGCCTCTCAAGCCCCCCATCGCGTGGGGTCCTGTTCTTCTCCTGTCTCATCCTGTCATTCCAAATTCCTTTCATGTCTTCCTCTGTTCCACCCGCAATCCCTCAATCATCATCATCATTTATTCTCAGAGAAACATTTCATACTTAAAATCTCCTTTCTATTGGGGATCTGCTGCACAATTCTTTGAATGAATTGGGATATAAAACTATAAAATTTTGCATATTGAGCATATTTTGGTGTCAAATCTTTATGATGCTGATGCACCTGTCTGGGCACAACATAAAAATCTTGAAATATTTATATGATGAAGGTTGCTTTCATATGCTCTTCATTAGCGTCTTTGTTTTTGTTTGTTTTTAATGTAATTTAAAACATGTTACACGTTGAAGCACTTCTGGTGAGTTATACTGTATATTCTATGTTTATATGTTTATATGTTGAATTTTAAAAGAGATTTGACAAAATGTAAGCTCATTTTGTTGCAAAACTAATCCAAATTGAGATTAAGCTTTTTGAGGGATTTACGGACAAGCAAACAAGCACAGATTCAACCAATTCGATCCCTGGTTTTAATAGAATATGTGACATGGTACGTACTGTAGCCATCTCCTGACTGCTGATGAAGGTTGGCTGCAACAAAGATGGTTACTCATTTGCTTTTCTAAAGTTTCTCCTTGATGAACTCTATCAGGAAGTTTAACTTAATGGCGCAGGAAATGTCTTGACACTCAGTTCTCTCAGAGAGAGACAGCGGTGCAGATCTTTCATTAAATAAATTCTGATTCAAGAAAATGTATGAGCAACAAATGCTTTTCAAGGCTCAATCACGATTTTCCTTCAGAGCCCTTTCATTCATGTAGATCATTTTCTGTTTTAGCACAAATTTCAGTTTTATTTGCCGTTAAAAGGGACTTTAGTTTCATTATTTTAAACATAGTCTATATCAACAAAGTTCAAGTTCCGGGATTGTTCAGGTGCCGCTGGAAATTCCGCTGGATGTCTTTCATTTTGGACGTATGTCCAGAGAGTTTTAAACTCTCGTTGATTTATGAGGACTATTGTTAACTCGTCCTCAGATCCCTGCTGGGTAAATCTCGACAGCTAGCCAGACTATCTGTCTAGTCTGAGTTTTTTGTTTCACGACTTAAACAACTTTTGAACGTCCACGTTACACCAAAATAAGTTCCTTCCTGAGACTATTTTGTAGAGGTGCCGTTGCTCTGTGCACCGCCCAAGACAATTGTGATTGGTTTAAAGAAATGCCAATTAACCAGAGCTTATTTTTCTCCCATCGCAGAATGCTATGTGGACTAGCCAGACCCTCCTTCGCAGCGCTGTGGAGGAAGGTCTGGCATTGCGAGACTACTTTAAACACAACTGGAAACCACTTTAATGTGTCTTTTATGCGTAAGAAGCCAGGATAAAATGTAATCTTCAAAGGAAATAACGCTGTTGCATGTATTTTTACGTCTTCTCTTCTTCTCTTGTCACATGGCAGTCATTAGGAGTTAATCTTATGATGAAGATGGATATATCAGCTCCTGTAGTGTGCATACGTGTGTGGGTAGTTTGTGTTATCTCATATATCATCTATGTAATTATTGCACATGTCTCGTCACTGTGTGTCAATTCTCTACAAAGGGAAAATGTCTGTACTATCAGGTGCTATGTTACGGGATCAGTTCAGAACAGTCAATAACCTCAGTGTGTCTCTTTCTCTCTCTCTCTCTCTTTCTCCAGACCTCCCCAGATGTTGGTTGCCTCTACTTTTCTTTAATAATTCAGCAGTTTGCACAGTTAGAAGGGCTGGATTTTCTGCACGCCTTAATAATGTTACATACCTGTAAACACTGTTGTATTCACTGACGTCTCATAATTGCACTGGGGTAATGCTGGGTAATCAAAGAGAGGAACACAGATGAAGAGGGACAGCAAAAGGTGGTAATCTCTTCATACTGCCTGATACTGTAACATCAGGTATGCATATTGTACTGGGAAGGTCAAAGAGGGGTAAAGGTGCACAAGTTAGAAGCATGTTTCTTTAAAATGCTGATGGCATGAGTGTCTATAGGGAACCTTAATGAAGAAGCACTTTACTAGACAGATTAAACTCAGTGAGGTCAACAGCATTCCGTAGCTCTTATCGTACATTAGTAAGTGAATAAACTCACCTTCAGCTACCCCAGATCAACACTTTTGATCTTGTAACCCTGCTTTCTTTCAGATCTATCCCATTTTTTATGTATGGAAACTCTCCTTGTCTATTCCATATTGTATTTCCATTCAGAATGAGCTCATCTGCAGCCAAATGTTCAGTTCAAATATGTTAAACAACCTCAGAGTCAAAGGCTTTCTTGGGGGGGGCAAGAAGACTATCAGATGGCTCTGGCGATTAATATCATAGCGAATGGGGCACTTTAATTATTAACTCTGCGTTACATTTGAAGAATGCTCACCAGGCGTGAGATTTAAAAGAAGCTAATGTTTCACTATCAAACCATTTCATCCAATCTTCATAACAGATGTGTGTGCAGAGGAAGGCATTAGTTTCCACAGCAGGCGCTGAAAATACGTCTGCTTTCCCCTCATCAGGAAAGAAGTCATGGTTTGTCTTGAGGGGCCAAGTGTCTTCTTGTGACTGGCCATTGGTTTTAAGTGGCTTGTGCATTTTTCATGGGACAGTGGTCGGTGGGAATGTCTTGTCACTCTATTAAGGCCTATTCAAATGGTAGCAGCCATAAAACGAAGCAGGCACTGAAATATTAATTTGATATTGCAACACACCACAGTGTGTTAATTAAGGAAAGAGCTATATGCTTTGGATGGGACAGGGCTTTCAATGCGCCATCATGGTAGAAGATAAGTTAACTGGAAGTGACATTTGGGTTTCCCAGTTCTAGGCCAATGTCAATATGTAGATTTTATTTTATAAGGTGCTTGTAGTGTTAGTAAAGTAGAAATGAAATGCCAAACCAAAGGAGGGAAGTCAATGACAGCTACTGTCTTTATTACTTTTGCTTAGTTATACGTTTATAGTAGAAGTAATCGTCAACTATTTTAATAAAGGATTAAGTTGTTTATGAAGCACAAAGGTCAAACATTTGCAGGTTTCAGTTTCTGAAATGTGAGGTTTTGCAGATGGTTTCAATTTTATGTCATTGTCAATTGTATCTTGTTTTAGCTTGAAGGGTTGTTAGGACAAACAAAAATAATTTAAAGATGAGAAAGTCTAATGGGTTGTTTGTCAATATGTTTTGAACCTTTTATAGTCTAAATTAATCATTTATTAATAAAAAACTGTCAAATAAATTGATAATGAAAATAATCATTTGTTGCAACCGTACCTTTTTCATTATCGACAAACATACCTTTATGACAGTCTGTATAATTAAGGGTAACAATTATTCATATATGTATATTCTACTTCATAATGCAGTTTAAGTTTCATTCCTCTTCACGCGCACTTCCTTCTGCTATGTTCTTTATTACTGCTTCGCCATCCCTTCTCTCTCTCTGTAGGACAGGCCAGCGATTATATACCCAATCCTCCATCTTAGAACTTATTAACCTTTTTGTTGGAATATCTGGAGCATAAAGACCTCATTAAATATTTACATATGCACTAACCACTATGAAAAATTAAGAAACTCAAAGTTTTATTAACCTGTAGTAATATAATGTCTACTCTTGGCCAAGAAAAAAGGTATTTTTTGCACATTAAAGCATTCTGTAGTGCATAATAATGTATGGTAAGAAGGTTCCCCTTGCATTGATTAACTCCGCTTTAATATAACATTAGGTTTCCCTAAACTAGCTTTATCATAGAATTATGCCTTAAATACAAGGTGTGGAGTTCAGGCGGGGGGTGGGGGATATTTTGCCTGCAGAAATAAAGCATTGCGACAATCCTTAATTATCCATGGGTCTCTGTGTGTTGTGACTTACGTGAGGAGAAAAATTCATACGCTCACAGTTCATGAATATATTTGAAGCCTTAGCATAAATGCCTATCCCTGCTAGCCATACTGACCTCATCCCTCTATAGGTGTAGTTGATTCACAACACTCAACAATTCAAATGGGACTAAGTTGCTTTCAATAATTCAAACATATATTCAAGAAAGGCTGTGTAATGCTCGCCATCACCTTCTCTTGGCATTCCACTCCTCTGGAGAAACTCTGTTTTGGATTGTAAGTGATGCCTCACTGCTCACAAATGAGTAAAAGCTCACTGAAATGTTTAGATTTTTTTACTAACAGCTCTGCGGACAGAGAACGAGGCACTAATTTCTCTGTCACTTGTGTCTCCACTGTCCTCTTTAGTTCTGTAAAATCATTCCCTATTACTCTGATAGGTCGTCAAACACTCTGGTTCCCAGAGAGCCGTGGCTTTGATTCTTTGAGCAGATTGCGCTTCGTACCTGCATGCCTCCAGGCACTTACACCTGCATGTCACCAGTACAGTTCAGCTCAGGGAATTATAATTATAATTTCAAAGCAGGAACAGGATCTTGAAGGATAGATAGATAGATAGATAGA
>NC_045734.1:9264051-9264561 GCF_008692095.1 Etheostoma spectabile
ATAGATAGATAGATAGATAGATAGTAGGGTTGGGGGGTAATACAGTTTACTGCGGGGTCTTAAAAATAGCAACGGTATCAGTTTCAATACTGTCATAAAAAATGCAATGCACTTATATAGGAGACAAGGATTAAATATTAAATTTAATTTATTTAATGCCTACAAATGCTTATGTGTGGTTGTCATTATGTGACAGTGTGGAGGAGAGAGAGAAGGGGGGAGGGATGTCAAGTTGCGCACCGGGTTACCTGGTCTCAAAGAAGAACACAACTTCTGTAGTTTGGCAGCATTTCGGGTTCCGACCTAAGGAGAACGGGGAGGTGTTTCAAGCATTAGTGTTTGGTATTCAGTTTCTGAAGGGAGAAGGCACAAGCCAACAGTTTGTTGACGCCTTTTGAGCCTTATGTCATCATTTTTAATTAGTCACTGTAATACCGTATACCACGGTAAAATAGGGAGGAGGTTTGACAATATCAAAATTTGGATACCGCCAAACCTAATAGATAGATA
>NC_045734.1:9264571-9264878 GCF_008692095.1 Etheostoma spectabile
TAGATAGATATTGGTGGCTAGAGTTGACAGACAGAAAGAGTTGAAACAGAAGTATCAAAAGTACAGAAATGGAGCAAAAAGGAATTATGATGCATTGTAATTACGATTACAATGCATGATGAAATGCTTGGAAAAATAATCTGGAAGAGAAACATGGAAATCTAGAAAGTGAGAGATGAGATATGAGTGACAGCTGTAAGTTGTAGGTGTTAAACTTTGATGCCTTTAGTGCGTGAAGCAGTAAAGTGGGGTCTGTGAGAAGCAGTATTAGACAGAGGGGCAAGATATAGGGGGAAGTTGGGGGAGT
>NC_045734.1:9264888-9269434 GCF_008692095.1 Etheostoma spectabile
GTAGGGGACTAACGGAGAGAAAAAGCGAAGCATACATAGCATAGTCTGAGTGAGACAGAGAGCACGTTAGGGGGTGCGGATAGTTAGATAGCGAGAGAAACGAGAAGGTTATCCATGATTTAACGCCTTTGGGGCCGTGAGATGAGCCTTGCCAGTTCAGGCTGCTGTGATTGCTGGATGGTGCTGGCGGAGACTGGGGCCTTTCAGCTCATTTCATCATGGAGCTTCTAATGAGGCCTGGGCCGACTCCCTGAGCATATAGGGGCTCCAGACACACCTCTGATGGAGGGTACTGAGGGGCTCCAGCTTCTACCAGCAACACCATCAGATCCTGAGTTTCTGAAGGGGCAAGGAGGGGGGCATGTGGAGGGAAAGTGGTGGTGGTGGTGGTGGTGGTGGAGGTGGTGGGTGTTGCTCCAGGGTGAGCTGGGAGACCCACTTTGTCCCGAGGCTGTGTGAAAAGGTCATTGCCCGTGAGGAGTACCCACAGGCCCCCGCTGCAGGGCGTCTGGAGGGAGAGTTGTTTTTGTTCAAACAGGAAGTGGCAGGTTAAGAGTAGAGTGTCCATCAAAAATATGTCTGCTGTTTGCTCGTACAGAAGTAGAAGATTTGCTTTTGGAGTTTGTTCCAGGAAACTCTGAAAGCACATTTTGCTACAGATTCATGTGTCTATACCTCCTTTTGTTTAGGATTTGTCTAATAACTAAGCACACTGAGCCAGTTGTTGCTCTTTAGCCATCATTTATTTCATGTTGCAGCTCAGATCTCTCAAATCTGTCTGGGGAAATAGTAAAACACTAAGAGCCGTACCGTATGTGGCAGTATGGGTGCCTCCCTAATGAGAGGAGGCTCTCGGGGATATGAAAGGCAGAGCAGTAGGGGCGGGTGGCAGGGGGTGGGGCAGCAGGCTTTGCTGGTAGAGCGACCTGTCTGTTCACCCCGGCTCTGGCCTTTGTGCAGAGTTAATGATGCCACTAATATGTTCTTTAAAGACCACACTGTGATTCATGGCTTTCATTAGCCCCGTGTGCCAGGGTGTCTTTCTCCCTCTCTCTCTTTCTCTTTTCTGTCCTCCCTTTAATGATGGCCTGGAGACGAGGTGGCACGCTTGACCCTTAATCATACAAGCGAGAGGAGGCTGGGGTGAGTGAGGGGCGGTGATGAGATGGGAGGTTTTGGGGAAAAGCAGGGGGTCGGAGGAGGAGGAAGAAATCAGATGGCTGTTCTTCATAATCCCTCTCCCCGGATCTGGTTAACCATGACTCTCCTGCTCTGGCAGGACGGTACAGCATCCAAAGTATAGGTATAGAAAAAACACACTCAAATGAGCACTATTCAGTGAACTATTTTTGTAAAAATATGTCATTGTATTCCGTCCAAGCCGCCATGACAATGGTTTGAAATTCTCAATCAGCCAGACTGGATCGTCCGGTCAGCTTCATGTCAGGGGCGTTGAGCATCAACTAGGGATGTATGACGTTGCAACACCACGTTTCAGTCGTGGCGCAAAAAATTGGATCACAATTGTAACGCGGAAAGTAACTGCAACACGCGTGACGCTATCCCCGGTCTCCGGGGTGAAAGTCCTGTGTTGGTTGACCCGTCCACCACCCCGACCAACCTCTCAGCTTTTCGGCTTTTCAATACTACTCGCTACCATAATGGTTGTGTGATCATGAACTAGCCTTCCCATTGAAATATATTACTTAAAAATTCTGTATCAACACACGAAAAAAACGACTAACGTGACCTTTACACAAATCAATAGATTAAATAACGTGACCATTTCACAAACTGCCATGAGACTGGGCTGACTATCACCTATATTTACTCTTCATTAGAAACTGTGGTTAAAGAAAGATTTGACACAAGCTGTATTGGGGAGCAGTCATAACTCAGACAATAGTTTTTGAGAGTGTGTGAGTGTGAGTGTGCATGTCTTTGTGTCTGTGTGTCTGTGTGAGTGCAAATGTGTGTAGGTTCGCAGAGGGGATAACATTAAGCATTTCTCACCTCCAATCGCCTGTTGGGAAGCAGATAAATAAATGATAAATAAATTACACAGAGACATACTGTACTTGTGCTTGCTTTGCAGAGAATTACAGTTGTTTACAAGTGCGTAAGGGGGCCTGGCAGGTAGAACCACATCATGTCTCTGTGTATCATGTTGTGCTTGTCTTAGACCTCTGACACTGGGGATAATTTCAATAATTTACACTCTACGTGATTGTAGGAGACGCCTTCGTGTGTTGCTTTTTAAAAATGTAAAGCAGGCCATGTTAGTCTCTGCCCACCAACCACAACCTACAAGCACATGCACATACAGTTTGGACCAGATGAGTACCCAGACGATAAAGAGCAGATGTTTTCCCAACTGGGGGTATTCTACTAATGCTTCTATACCATCCATTCTATAAAACCCTTCCCCCTTTCTCGCCTCCTTCTTTTACTCTGGTCTCTATCCAAGCCTTCCATTTTTCTGCAGAGTAAAGACAGATTAGGGCCTTAATCCCCTGCAATTTGGGTCATGGCCTTTTGTGTGCTCCGCACGGTGAAAGGAGTGGCACATGACTGAGGCCCCATTTGCCAGAGATCAGGGGGTTAGGCCGGTTAGTGATTGAGGGGGAGCCACACAGTATGACCATGTTTGCGAAAATAATTAGATTGAATTAACAGAGAGTCTATGGTGGAGACCCGGGTATCAGAGAGAGGAGTGGTTGGAAAATTAAAGAGAGGGTGAGAGACGGAGGATAGCAATAAGACTATCCAGCTGTGTGAGAGCAGGAAAAGTGAATTTGTGATCATGTGAACCTCCTATCATGCCAAGTTGCGGAATTTTACAGCGGTAAAATAAATCTCATTCAACTTCCAAATATAAGTTACCACGCTGCTTTAGAATTGTGAATTTATACATAGATGACATTTAAGGTAAATACGATTTGTGTGTGGAGGCTGATGGCTCTCAGTAAAGTTAGAAGGGTACTAAGGACTTAAAGCTGCTTAAATCTATATGTTTATATCAACAATGGATTAAATAACATAGGTTAGGATAGGTATAATGTGAAAGATCACTTATAAACCCACAGAGAATTATCACTCAACTCTACAGTTCTTCTCAGCATTACAGAAAGTTTTAGCATCTTTCAGCTCATTGTTTTGGTTTTACAGCCGGCAACTGTAGTGTTTTGTTTCACTCTCACCGCTCTCACTAACCTTGTTTCCAGCATCAGCAAGAAGCTGTTTACAGTGAAAAGCTCTGATAAACCCACTATACTATCTGCATAGCACCTAACAGCAGTTAGTAACTAAATGATGAATATAGTGAAGCATTTAGCAGCTAACCAGTCAGATATGTCTCTTAGCAATTTGGTGGAGACCAAAACAGTGCGAAAAGAGGAGAGAATATTGAACTGAACATGGATTTAATGCATCTGGCTGTACTATTGTAAAGCACATCTTCCACCAATGACTTAAGTGTTCATAATTCAACTTTTCACAAACCAGAAGAAAACCAGGGTTTTGGAGTGTCTAAGACATTGCAATGCATGGTGGGAAATGTAAGTGAATAGGTAGAAACGTAATGAGTTTAGTGAATGCTCTGTATTCATTCAACTCTTAACTTTTAGTCGCATAACTTGAGCTCATGATTATAAGTTCTGAAATTCTTCTCAGTATGGTTATTAAAAATTTGGAGTTGACTTGACATTACATAAAATGTATTTAGCAGCTTGAAACCGTTCAAACCTCTCTCATCATCATTGAGCACAGTTATGTCCCCTCCAAAACCTGCAGTCAATAAAGTTAAACATTGCAGTTAGATTTTGGGCAGGCCTTATTAATGTAATGTATAAAATCTTGATATTGAAATTGCTAGAAATGTTGGGCTTTCTTCGTGTGTTCTTGATCTTGTGGGACTACCCAGAAGCTCCTGCACTTTTTCCTGAAATAATGTGCAAAAACAGGAAACACCATCAGAGAAAACAGCACATCGCTGCAACAATCCAACACAGCGTCTCTCTCCTTAACTTCTGTTTTGTCTGTATTACCATCTCACCCGAGTTCAAAGCAGCGTGATGTTAATGAAGGTTCCCATGTACAAAGAGAAGCTTATGTAAATATTACCTCTCCAGATGTTATATAGCTCTCAGAGCCAGAACTCCAACTAGCCCCCGAGCCACATACTACCAGTTAGCATTTAGACAAACCTTTGTACCTTCACTTGCCTATAGGGCCTATCAGATCGTTGCAGCCTGAAAATCAATATCTGCTGCTAATGAAGTTTAGCCACACATTTTAATGAAGAACCCAATTTGCATTTAAAAGTCACAAATGGGGAAATGGGTTATTTTTCCCCCATATCTTATTTAGTATGTACATTTGAACAGAAAGCAATGCGCCGGTTGTTGTGTGTGGTAACATGTGTCTATTTGTGAGGAGTCTTATTTTAATTAGGCATTGTGCACATGTTGCTTTTTAATGTCTGAAGAAGTTCAGATGATGCGTGTGTGTGTGTGTGTGTGTGTGTGTGTGTGTGTGTGTGTGTGTG
>NC_045734.1:9269444-9292046 GCF_008692095.1 Etheostoma spectabile
GTGTGTGTGTGTGTGTGTGTGTGTGTGTGTGTGTGTGTGTGTGTATAATAATGTATGTCTTGCTATTATCATGAACATGCTATGAATATATGCATGTATATGTAACAAAGCTTGAAGGTCCACTTATTAGCTTTTGGAGCTTTCAAATGCATTAGGGCTGCAACTAACGATTATTTTCGAAATTGATTAATCTGTTGTTTGGTCTAGAAAATGTCAGAAAATTGTTAAAAATGTGGATCAGTGTTTCCCAAAAACCCAAGTCAACATCCTCAAATTTCTTGTTTTTTCCACAACTCAAAGATATTCAGATTACTGTCACAGAGGATAGGAGGAACTAGAAATTATTCACATTTAACAAGCTTGAATCAAAGAATGTTTTACTTTTGTCTTAAAAAATGACTCAAACCGACTAATCGATTATCAAAATGGTTGGTGTTTAATTGTGACCTGAGACTACATTAAACGTTAATCATGCCAATGTATACTGTATGAAGG
This sequence comes from Etheostoma spectabile, assembly GCF_008692095.1. Classification (NCBI taxonomy): domain Eukaryota; kingdom Metazoa; phylum Chordata; class Actinopteri; order Perciformes; family Percidae; genus Etheostoma; species Etheostoma spectabile. Next base: position 9,269,940 of record NC_045734.1, read on the forward strand.
GTGTTAGGACAGTTGTATTTCAGCTTTAATTATCTTAAAGGCAACATGCCGCAACTTACATGCTACAGTTGTATTATGTCTCTCTCTCTTTATATCTGCTTCTCTGTTTTTGTCTCTTGTCCTTTTCTTTTTTCTGTTCCATCACCAAGACCATCTGTTTAATGTGTCATCCACTAAGCAGCTACTGTACATCTCTAAAATAGACTAGCGGTAATCCTTGTTTATCTTGCCGTTCTACATGGATCACACATCCAACCAGTGTATTTTGTTAGAAGTTAAATTGTTACAATAGAAAGGCTGAGGGGATTTCATCTATTCTTTTTTTCTAAGTAAAGCTGAAATCCCACATTTGAGAGAGGGATACACTGTGGTTATGCCTCCAGACTTTAGATTTCAAGATGTGATTCAGATAAACAACCTGCATATTGCACAACCTCTCTCATGTTTTCTGTGTAATCTTGTTGTAACAGGAGCTTTGATTTGTGTTTTTGTGGGGGATTCTCTCCTGGACCAGGTAAAACCATTAAAGCCTAATTGTTTAGCTTTAGCTCACCCAGGGCTTGTTATCTCCCCCCCCCCATTTTCATGGGCAAAGACATACACTGTGGCCCTGTTGAGATCTTGGTTGTATTAATCATAAAAGCCTATGAAATATTTATTTCATACTGGCCACTTCTTAGGCAACTGAAATGTGTCTAAAATGCCAAATATCATCTCTAGTACTGAGATCTTGCGTTGTCGTTGGCATGTATGAACAAATGTATTGTTTACTTAATCTTTGATCAGATAGTTCCTGATTTTAGTCACATTTAGCCAATTATCATGACTACTGTCGCCAGCTAATTTAGTTAATGTAGGTCTAATACAATGTAAACCACAAATACCACGTGGGCGTCTGTGGCTCAGTGGTAGAGCGGTAACCTGCCAATTGGAAGATTCGTAGTTCAATCCTTGTCCCTGCAGTCCTATGTCGAAGTGTCCTGGGCCACAGTGTATGAATGTTTGTGAATGGTGAATGTTTCCTGTATGATGTATAAGCGCTTTGAGTAGTCGTTAAGACTAGAAAAGCGCTATATAAATACAGCACATTACAGGCATGGGCTTAAATTCATTAAAAGAAAATGCAGTATTGGTCAAAAAACATGTCCACACTAGCATACAAAAAAGCTCACTTATGTAACTGCCTTAAAGTTTTGGGTAAATTTGGGGTAAACTTTTGCCACACTGTTCACATCCTCATCTCTGACAGTAAAAGTTCCCTCTAAGAGCACAGAGTGTCTCCACTTTGTCACACTGCGTTCATGATCGTTTTCAACCCGAGCAGCTCCCCGTACATGAAAGCCAACCTGCTCGTTTTATGTAAATAACAACAAGGCATAGTCTCCTGCGTGCCACACTTGGTGAGAATACTCTGAGATCTTTGCAACAATTTTCATTCTCTCCCCTGCCGGCAAAGTGTGCCACAATACCAGCTGCAGCAGGAAGGCAACTTAGCCTCCAGCAAGACTAAAGTGTGCATCAGAGTAAAACAGTTGTTTACTTTGTTTGAACTGCGGTATCTCACCCACGGGAGACTGTGTGCTTGAAGTTTTGCATCTTTCACTCTCAACTTGTGACAAAGAGTTGGTGGAATAACAGTGTCATTTTCTCTGCATCCCCCCCCCGCTGTTGTCTTCTTTTCTACGTTCCATCTATTTCTTTTACCACCGCCACCCTACTTCCCCTTTGCACTCCTTTCGAATTATTCATCTGCTCTTTTTAAAATTTTAGCATGCAGTAAATTGGTGGTGACACACAAACTACATTATGTTTTTTCACTCCTTTTTTTATAAACTAACAGCATTGCTCATCTCTCTTTAATTGCACAGCAGTTGGGGATGCAGATGCACACAGATGCGAGTGCAGGAGGGTGAGATGAGAAGAGCGAAAGTGGGGATGAAAAGACGGCGTAGCAGAGGATTGTGTAACTTAGTTAAAGTGATGAGGGAGAGGTCCTAGGTGACCCGGCTCAGATGTGAGTGTTGTCTGTGCGCTGATGTGGATACAAAAGAACAAGAAAAGAGAAAGGGCTGATACTCATTCTTTGCTTTGCTTATACTTTAAAGTCAAACTACTACTGCTTATGAATATGGTAAATGCACTTCTTGAAAGTTCTCAAAAAATAAACTTGTGTGAAAGATGGATTATATTGAAAGAACAGTTTAGTTCTGGATATAAATGATGAACTCAAGATGCCTGCCATCCGTTCCTTTACTAAGTTCAAAAATATATGTACATTGAGGAGTATAATTAGCTGCAGCTCTGTCCCTTTTTTCTGAGTGCCATATTAAAAAGTACATCTGATGCATTTCAAAGGTAACATTTCAGGGTACCATCATTTTCTCAGAATTTCCTTGGAAGCTTGATAATTATACCTAATTAGTTCTGGGACAGCTGTTTGTAACTTAGTTAGTTATTGAGTTTATACACAGTTGTTCCAAAGATTATTTGGAACTGCTAAAAGCTTAAAAACTGACAGAGATCCTTTAGGCCCAAATCTTATTGGAGGATTTCTCTGTTATTTACAACTAGAAAAACAAATTGGACATTTTTTCTGACATACTGTGAATTCTCCATGTCATGTTGGAGGTGTGCCCAATTTCCACTGTCTCTACTTTCTCTCTGTCATTTTCATTGGCTTTGAACAGCCCTTTTCAACATGCAACAGAAGCCGTTATATTGAGGTGGACGTCACATTAGGCAGAACACAGCAGCTCCTGTATTCTGTGAGGTAAAATACTGTTTTTGTCAAAGGAGTCTGGTGGATTTGAAGAGAGCAATAATGTCCTGTCCATGAATACGTACATAGTAATGGTCATTTTAATTGTTGTCATCTGTAAACCTGTGTATTTTCTTGTAGAAACACTAATACTTGTGTTGTGTTTAACTTTTTTTAAGTAGTTGTTGCCCGGTTTTCCTTTGAGTTGTGTGTGTATAAGTTAATATTCTGCGTCATGATACAAAAAACAGTTTGCTTGCCTCTATTTCTTTGTGCTTACTGTATTAGACATATCGCATACAAAGAATGATGTCTATCTGGGGATGTGTAGAGCAGAACAGAGCCGAGATCAAAGCTACAAAATATTATTGATCAGAGAAACGGACAAATGGCTGAGGTGTCCATAGCCCAGTCCTTGATCCAGTCTGGTTTCTAATCTTAATGAACATGTCTTCAGGGAAGGGGATTTTAAACTGTGTCAGAACACATGTCAATACACCTCTCAGCAGTAGCTTTTTAACCATGTTCGAATCAAAAAATAATCTGTCCTCAAGAGAAACAAGTGATAAAAAACATGAGGCATCAAAACATTTCCTTACTTCTCTCTCTCTCTCTCTCTCTCTCTCACACTCTCTCTCTCCTTCTCTCTCTCACTCACTCTTTCTCTCTTCCTGACACACACACATCTTCACACACACACATACATACACACACACACACACACACACACAAATTACCACAATGAGGTTAAAATAAAATCAAATCTTAATGTCACATTTTTACTAATGTAAAAGTCAAACAGTGACGTGTGTGTGTGTGTGTGTGTGTGTGTGTGTGTGTGTGTGTGTGTGTGTGTGTGTCAGAACACATGTCAATACACTCAGCAGTCGCTTTTTAACCATGTTCGAATCAAAAAATAATCTGTCCTCAAGAGAACGTGATAAAAAACATGAGGCATCAAAACATTTCCTTCCTTCTCTCTCTCTCTCTCTCTCTCACACACACTCTTTCTCTCCTTCTCTCTCTCACTCACTCTTTCTCTCTTCCTGACACACACACATCTTCACACACACACATACACACACACACCCACAAATTACCACAATGAGGTTAAAATAAAATCAGATCTTAAAATGTCACATTCTTACTAATGTAAAAGTCAAACAGTGATGTGTGTGTGTGTGTGTGTGTGTGTGTGTGTGTGTGTTGTGTGTGTGTGTGTGTGTGTGTGGCGAGTTTGTGAGTTTGTGGCGGGACAGGCTTCCTTTTCAGCTCCCTGATGCTTCCTCCTTTTTTCAACCTCTGCACCTCTTCAACAGAAAATAAATAAGTAATACTTAATATCATCATATGTGATTGAAGGGGTTCTGAAATGGAGGAGTGAAGAGCATCGCCAGATGAAGTGAAGTGTTGAAAAGAGTGATTATTTTTGCTTCACTGAGGTCTCATTTTTCAAAGTGCCACTAAAAGCATGAGAGACTTATGTCACTTTGTGCTGGGAGGATGGAGGAGCTGAAGGGTGATTTGATAAGAGATGAGAGAAAGGTAGTGACACCCCGCTCCCCCATTTTTTTCAGACCTTTGCTCAAAATCTTTATACTTCAAGTGGCTCCAATCATATTCTCCACGAGGACGTGGGATATTTATGGCCAATTGCCCACAGCCAAAGCTAACATTATGAGCTTCCTTAGTGCCAGCCATATTGTTTTACCTCCCGTTGCCTGCAGTGAGGAATAAATAAAGTGCCTGCCGCTGTAGAGTGGCACTGGCAGTCTTTGCTTTCAAAGCACTCTTCTAGCAGGTTGGAGAGTGGCCGGGCTGCAGAGAGGGGAGAGATGGGAAGAAAGGGGGCTGTCACTTTAGGTTGGGTAATTTTTGACGTGCACGTCAAGGCCTTGACAAGGGGAATGTGGCCGGCTTGTACATTAGAGTCAGGCTCACAGGCAGTGCAGCACTGGGGACAGGTAGTAATGCAGTCCCAGAGAGTGCTGCTCATCTGCTCACACTATGTACTTGTCTGGTGCCACACAAGGATGCCCCCTGTCGCCCCAGCTCCACTCCCCCATCCCTCTGCAGAAATGACTTTAGTCAGTGAGGAAAGAATCCATTTACAATGTGTGCTTTATAACATCTCCTTGACAATGCAGTAGTGGATTAGAGACATTTGTGATGAATCTTTTATGTAGACTTTTTCCCCATCTTTCTTTTCCATGTGCACAGGCTTTCTAGGTCCTTGCGCACCACATGCACATGTGTCTGTTCAGATGTCATCGCAGCAAGATAGGGAGAGGAGATAGCAATGGGTACTCATACAAAAAAAGGAAGAGGGAGAGTGACACAGAATCGTCGGAGTGAGGCATTAAAATTTATAAAAAGTCACAATGGCTGCCATGATAGCGGCGTGAAACTTTCCTTTGAAAATGAGCGTCACTTGTCCTCTCAGTCAGCCACTTCCCTTGCAACCAGGACAAGCGCTCTCTGTCCTCATCAATTCTTCACTGCCATTTTGACATTTCTTTCATTCATTTGCATAACTGCTCCCCGTGTCTCTTGTTTCGTCTCGGTTTGAGCGCAACATTCCCTTTTCCTCAACTTTAAAATGCTGCTTTAAAATTAATGCCGGCCCAAAGAAATATATAAATATATGCTAAAGTTAACATGGTGTTGTTCTACATTATTCTCTTTGAAAAGCGATTTTGTTCATACTTAAAGCTACTCAGAAGCGGCGGGTGTGGAGGTGCGGGTACACACACTCGGGCTAACAAACACACACTTGGTTGTCTAGCCTTGCCATGTCTGCGCTGTGCTGCTAACATGGAAAGATGGATACTGAATGTTACAATCCCAACCAACTGAACTCTGATTTTTTAATGCCCAGGCCTCCAGTAGAGAACTTTATCACAATTTGAGTTTGTGGCAGAGACTGTTGGTTTTTGAATATTTGTGGACACTTTGTAAAAGTGGCCTGTGGCTTTCCTCAAACATTTTTTAAACAAAAGTAAGGAAACCACAACTCTAAATAACAAATTCTGTTTGTCATCACACTTGATGGCTTTCCTTTTGCTTTTTTCCACTTCAAACTCACCTGTCTGCACTCATTGTCCATTTGAAAATGGGGAGAAGCTGCACAATCTGAGAAGGAGTCAATGCAAATGCTGCATGAAAAAAAATATTAAAAATTGATCACTTTTCCATTTGAATTCAAGGTAGGCATCATTCTCCATAAGCAGACCTGTCTCTTTAAATCAGAGGAACTGTCGCTTCTGTGACTGCCTGTTTACAAAATATGAGGCTGAAAATGAGACCTGCTCCCTGCGGACAAGCTCCTTGTATAAATATAAATAATGAATATTAGATAAATAATTTCTGCCCTTTAATAATGCACAACTCGACGAAATTCACTTACACTGTGAAACTGGAGAATCTAACTAAAAGTAGATAATGTAGTAGTACAATGGGGGTTAGAGTGGTGTGTGTGGCAGAGAGAAACAGTTCAGGTTAGAGGCCCTGCTCACCCTGCGGTCACCGTAATGAATTCACACCGTGCAGGTGGCAATGTATGGTCAGTTTCATACTGTAAATCTATAGCCAGGCTGCTAGTGTGCATAAAATAATGATTCACTTATATTTAATTAACATTTCCTGTTAAAAGAGGTCAAACTAAAATGTGTTTACAACCTCAACGAGGTAATCAGGGGAATGTGATGCAAGCTGCAGCCCAGTTACAGATTCACTCCCCTGGGGAAAGGTGGACATAGGAGTGTGGCGGAGCAGGAAGCAGCCTCTTCTTCTCTGCCGCCTGGGCGTCTTCTGGAGAGAGAAAAAGGGTGGAGATTTGATAAATGGTTAATTATGAAAACCCTTGTGCCAAAGCTAAAACTGTAATTAGCCTTAATTGGCTAATTGGATAGAATTGGTGGATGGCATAAGCGTAATTGCCCTCTTTGTTCAAAGCATTTAGGGCAAAATCGAGTATGTAGCTGTGACAATGAAGTGATTTTAATGCTTTTTTTAAAAGGGAAAGACAAAATACCAGCTGACGCTACACTTGGTCCATTTTTCTTTAAAACTCAAATGACCACTCACCTTTTGGCCAGTTTTGTTTCTCCCCTAATTTTCAGTGCATTGCATGGACTTGTTGTGCAGTAGCCAAACGACAAACCTCAGTGAAGGAAGTCCAGCTTTTCCTTCGAACTGCTGATTCACACCGCAGAGATGGATTGTGCAAAGACCTTCACTCCGGTCTGAGACTGTCGACTGAAACAAGAATTTTCTCTCTTCCTCTAAACCTGCTTTCTCTCTCTGACACACAAACTCACACTGAGCCTTAGAGCAGCTCAGCTGAAGGTTCTCAGACTCGGCTAATAACACCATCTAGAATTCACGCCCTCCAAATAGGTTAATGTGTTTTTGCCCAGAGGGCCAGATCTACCTCAACAGCAGAACTCTCTCTGCACTTCCATTAAGCAAGAACACTGCCACCTATTAGCTGTGTTGTGTGTATGGGGGCAGAAGTGAGAATGCGAGCGGGAGTCTGCACAGACACACTTTTGTGTGTGTGTGTGTGTGTGTGTGTGTGTGTGTGTGTGTGTGTGTGTGTGTGTGTGTTTGTGTTTGTGGACTGCAAAGGAGCTCTGTAGTGCACCGAGGGTGTCACCTGGAGCTGCGCCGATGTGCTGTGTTAACTGTTGCAGGACTACAATGTTATGGCCCCTGACAGCTTGTTAAAGACTTCACCATGTTGGAGCTGCTCCCACTGTGTTGTGTTGTTGTATATTAGCACCCTGCGATACACAACACATATTTCAACACAGACAGGAACCACATATTCTTGTTTTCTAACATACAAGAGTATAACGTGGTAGACAATAGAGATTCATGCAGTTTTTTGATTGGAAGTTTCTTGTCCTCATAAAAATAAAAAAATTGTTGCTGTCACTCCCCAAGTAGTCTTGCCATGCTAGACATGTCTCTACAGCTCTGTGCCAGCGCTGGAGCGTGGTCTAGCTACACACCGCCCATCTATTCTGGGATAAGGGGCAACATATTCTGGCTTGTTTGGATTTTTCAAACCAATCACAACCGTCCTGTGTGGCGCTAAGTCCCAACAGCGGAGATAGCGTGAGGGAAGGGACATCTAGCGTGAGAGATATCCGCTATATGTCCTGCTTTATCCCTGCAATGTACATCCGTTGAGCCAGACTACAGTACACACCTAGTAGGCTTCTACTTCTAATAAGCCATTGTTTTTTTTTTTGCTCTTGTTCTTTACACACCTAATATTTTGTACCTGTTCTGATTTTTTATTATGTTTGATTAGTTCACTTGTTAAACCTATTAAAAAAAAGTGAAGGATGCATCAATGATGGAATGATGGACCGAATTCTGGCAGCGTTTGCCTTCATTAAAAAATAGTATGAATAAAGACAGATATAAGAAATAAGTATAATATCCATCACTTTTGTATCTACATTCCAAACACAAAAATCCTAATTAAATGGAAATAATGTCCAGGAAAGAATTCTAAATACTAATCTTGTTACAGCAGCACTGATCCTCCCTGAGAAATCTGACCTGCGCTACTGTACTGTTCAACTAAACTTTCTCCTGTAGTAGTAATAGTAATAGGTTTTTTGTCCAGCCCCATTAAAAGCTTTTTTTTGGGTTCTTTGGATGAGAGCGTTTCAAATGCCGTCACATTTAACTCAGACATGATATGATAGGGAGTTTTTCCCCTCTCTTTACCTAAAGATTAGAAAGTCCACTTCAGTAACAGGTCATTGTTGATTCTGGATTCATATTGTAGATTTGATTAACAGAAGAGGTACTTTTTTTTTTTTTTTCTTCATGACATATCTTAAAAATGTCTTCTTTAACGGCAGTGCTGTCAGGACCAAATATAGTTAACATTGTGAGTTTAATGTAAAGAATCAAGCACAGTTTGAGATATGAATCGAAATGTGGTGTTATTGTTATGATTAGTGTTAATATCAGCCTATTTCTTGTTCACCTGTAAATTTCACCTTCCAAACAAATGCTGGTTCTAAACTTGTATCAGTAAGACTATCATTTTGAAAAATATTTGAATCAAAAAAAATTTTTGCTACCTTGGTTTTGTTATATGTAATTATAGCCATGAGAGAGAGCATATAGTATATAGCATTGGGCAACATAATTTAACATATAGCGTAAAGTAATTATTGATAGTGTGACACAGTAATTGAGGTGAATGAACAGATCTGGTCTGTTAATAGGTGAAGATCAACAACCAATCATATATTCTACTTAAAATATATTTGTTAAGAACATAGACATCAAACATGTATGTTGTCTTTAGATCATTATGGAGTTTCTCTTCATGTAACATTGCTACTGAATTTGTTTAAAGTTTTAAATGTTTTTTAAATAAAAGGGGTATTTGATCGAAATTAACACTTTTTCTAAGAATTACTGGGGAGGTTTTTCTGTAAGGATCTTACAATATTTCACATTGTTCAAACATTTTAGCACGTGTGGAGTTATTTCAGCACGCGCAGCAGGTGCTGATTTTTTGTGTCAGCCTGACCCCTAGTGGACAGCCAGCCCACCCACTGCTGCACCACATTCATAGAGGCATCACACAAAAACACTCAAAGGATAACATCTATAAAACTTGTATACATTTTGTTTAAATGAATAAATAATCTATCGAGATGCTTTGACTGCATTTCACAAGCAACACATGTCCTTAATTGTTTTGCAGAAAGTATTCAAGCTGAAACGCCTTTAGCACTGGTCTGTGTCTGTGAACATTTATTTGTATTTAAGTAGACTAAGCCATTATTCATAATGTTTCACGCCAAAGTCAATAACGAGCTGTACAGAAATGTGAGTTAAATTGCTCTCGATTCTCTCTTCAACTGCAGTTCAGTGTGGCTGCCTTTGACAACAATAACTCAGACATTGAATATGTATTAAAGCCCGGATAGTCCTCAGAGAAGCAAGGCATGTATTTGATGAATTTCGTAACTGACTGGACCAGCCTATACGGGTAAAATAGATCTGACCAACTCAGAGACAGCAGAACTAATTAAATGGATAAAAGATAGATATGGCCTCCTTGGGGGTATGTAAAATTAATACCAGACCAAAGGACTAGCCTCTAAGCCGCATCATCTACTATCCAGAACTAAGCTGCTACACTGTGCTGAGTTTTGATGGAGGGCAGACAAGATACTTTGGTGTGTGTGTGTGTGTGTCTGTCTGTCTGTCTGCGTCTGTCTGTGTGTGTCTGTGCGTTCGTAATATAATACAATGCCAGCACACGTGCAATAAGAACCTGAAAGACGTTAAACCTTAATGCTGAGCTATTTTGCTGAGACTGATGTTCCTGTAATTTTACTGGTTTTGACTAATTAAAAAAAAACAATGCTAGTTAAGTGTGGAAATGCAACAGGGATTGTATGAAGTGGGGTTGCAACTAATGGTGATTTTCATTGTTTATTAATCCAATGATTAGTTTCTCCATTTAACAAGGAATTGTTTGGTCTGTTAAATGTCAGAACATAGTGAAAATGCTAATCACAAGCTCAAGGTGACATCTTTAAATGTCTCATTTTGTTCAATAAACAGACCCAAACCCAAAAGATATTCAATTCACAATCATTTAAAACAGAGAGAAGCGGTAAACCCACACATTTGAGAACCTGTAAACATTTGTTTTCTGCTTAAAAATTTACTGAAATAATTACTCTGATATTAAAATTGTTCATGTTATCTCAATTGACAAATCAATTATAATGATAATGCTGCTCTGGTTTTAAGTTACGTATGTTATGGATGTGTAAAGTTAAAAATATTCCCTCTCTTGCTCTGGTCCTTTGCTGACCTTACTTTTTCCTGTGAGCGACTAAGTCTGAGGTCATGCCTGTATTAGGAACACTCTACACTGACCCACTTTGACTTGTCAGTGCCCTTACTTCCACTTTCCTATCGCCCAGTGAGACTCTGGATGAAGAGAAGAGACGGGAACATTCAGTTTGCTTTCATCAGTTTACAACTTGAAAGCATACGGGCGGCAAACACCAGGGTCAGATAAAGACATCGGACATACAACATGTAGACAAAAGATGAACAAGGGATTAATTCAATAATTCAATCGATCAATAATCTATCTCCAAAAAAAATATTAAAGAAGGGTTGAGTATCCATTTGCAAAGTTGAAAAGCTGACTGGATATAACATAAACAACCGTACAATGGAATCCAATACTTTTTAGCACAGATGTTTTAGCAATATTTATGCAGAAAAAACAGAGATTACAAAGTGAAAAAAGAAAAAAATGACACATAATATAGTGGATTAAAGGAATATGTAAGAGAAGTAAACCAAAAGAAATGAATAAATTCATTCATATAACCATGCATGTATGCACACATATGTTTTACATACAATATAACCAACCTGCATACACACATAATTCCTCAAATTAAATAAGGTTACTAAAAAGGCCTTTCAACATGAATATGAAGTGTGTAATCATGTTAGAAGCTTTAGTAGTTTGGGGTGTTGCATTATACTATAACAGCCTTAGCTGTTATTTTGTTCAGCCCCTGTGCATGCATATGCCTCCTGATGTGTAGCTGTAGTTAACACAATGCACCAGTAGAGGGCATGCCAGAGATAAGTCACTGCTACAGCCCTCGAAGGAGCCCCAGCCCTGCCAACTTGCCTGGCCTTGACCATGCACTTGGGAAACCATCATTTATTTTTGGAGCCCTAGGCAACATGGCAGCTGTGAGACTGACGGAGGTTGAGGAGTTGGGAGGGTAAGGAGGGAGAAGAGATGCAAGGAGAAGGAGGGGAAACAGGGGATCTTATGCCAGCACCAGTGACACAAAAAGCATTGTCCTGATTTAATGGCTGTGAAGTCTTGCCTCCCACTGGTCCAAGAAGCTGCTGATGCTTAATTAGGACGAAACACACACATACACACACACACACACACACAAATAATACCACAAACACACATACGCACACCTCAGCCTTGCAGGCACAGATGATTCAACCCAGCTCTGCAATCACAGGAGATGAGTGATTAAGACAGAGAGGTTGTCTTTTGTAGCACAGCACAACGTACTCACTCTTCTTCCAGTATGGAGGCCATAAATTTGTTACCAGGAGTTAATGTGAAGAGTTAAACCTCCGATGTGTCATCATGTGTAAAATCAAACAGGCCCATGGTCTGTGATTATAACTGCACAGGGAGTTGTAAGCTTGTCTCTGTAATGGCATCAGAACAAATAAAAAAATCTAAAATAAGCCAAAGGAGCAGCGAGGGAAAATTCATCCTCAAAAATGCTTTTTACGTGATATAACACTGTCAGATGGAGGTGGTGACAGATGTGACTGACTAAATTGTTATGACTTACGCATTTTTTAATCTGTAATTATTTACAAGCTAACTTGAGAGGAACTAACTTTTTACTGCCGGGGTGATTTCACACATACTGTATGCAGTTTTTTATTTATTCACAGAAGGTCTCTGTATGTATGAAATCAGTGTATAATCTATTAATTACGATGTTTGATTTTCCATCTCTTTCTGAAACTAATTTAATCATGTTTTGATCAAATGACCTTGTTCATGATGTGTAGATTATTGATTGCCTTGTATTGATAATAAGAGTCTATCAGCAGCATGTCGAGAAGTCAGCCTTAATATTAATCAGACGGTTGGTAGAGTCACTGTTCATATTCTCTTAGTGCAGGACCTGAATGAGCACATGTCCCATTTGTAAAGGTTTCTGTTTTTTTTTTTAAGTCATCCTGCTTATTCCCTATGTTTAACATAAAGGGAAACTCAGTGTGAAACACTGGATGAATATTTTACCATCTCTTTACACAGAGAAATAAGGATACAAGGCAAAGTCATGTACAAGCCCCACACAAATATATGCCAAAGTGTTTCTTCAGTGAACTTACATCCAATTGTAATAAAAATTCCCTTCTCCATTATCTGGAAATGCATATTTCTTAATTATTCATCGCAAGGCATTGAAGCACCCAGGTCTTTTAAATTTTTTATTTCTGCTCAGCTTCAAACAGTAGATCTTGTAAAGGGGACCCAGTTTTGGGGTGTGGGAATTGCTGCAGGGCGAAGCTGACAGGATTTTCAGTCTCGAGGCACCTCTAGCTTTTTCATTACAGCAAAGCAAAGGAACAAATCCAGGTCAATTAAAATAAGGAACAAGAGGGCTGAGTGTCTGGCTGCAAGAAAGATCACCACCAAGATCTGCCACAAGAGGGCACAACGGGCTTAAATATGTCTCCAAAATGTGGAAAACACATCTTGGAGCAAAACAGTACAGCAACCAAGGGACTGGTGACGGCCCAGATAACATATAACAATAACATGCAAATACCCAAAACATCACCTTACACATTTAACTGAAGGTTATACAAGCTTTTCTTTTCTTAAGGAGCCCATTGCATCAATGGTCACAATAAAAATATGCAATTTGAATGAACTGTTAAAAGCCTTCACTTTTGGTGCTTCATAAAAGTCTTTCTCAGGTTTTACCTTTATATGTCTCTTCCCTATAAAAGCTGCTCCACTAATCCTACCGGCACCTTCTGCCAGAGGTGTGTATGTGTGTTAGAGGGAGAGAGACAGAGACAGAGAGCTCTCCACTTTCCATGATGGTCGTTAAAAACTCTCCAAGTGACACGCCCACGTAAAAAGCATCAGTGGCTAACCTGGGGAGTGTCACATTGAATTTAATGGCCTCTTGTCCCTGCGCCACACTGTACAGGAAATCATATCTTAATGTGAAAGGTGCTCTCCTTCGTCTGCCTCATAATATGTTATGACGCAAATGTTCACATATAGTCTCTCTCTCTCTTTCTCTTTGGCTCTTTGTGTGTGTGTCTCTCTCTCTCTCACACGCACACACAGAGTGCAGAGAGAGACCTAGCCCATGCAGACCCAAGACTAAAAGGCTGTAATTGTGTTTATGACAGTGCCCTGACAGCAATACTGGCACTAGTCCAGTGTCCAAGTGTGTGCGTTCGTGCATGTGTGCGTTTATGATAGATTAGGTTGCTTGGTGTGTTCCAAGAGTTAGGTAAATGTGTATGTGTGACTGTAGCCTTCTCATGACCTCCCTGATGGCCAGAGATGAGTTGAAGTCATAACTCTTCTGTCTGGCTTTACCCTTGAGCAATATCACAGGCACTCTGAGTGCAGTGAGTCAAACCTCTTCTTCCTCTCCATAACTGTGGACGCACACAAAGTGAAAAAAACACACACACAAAGGCACACACAGTCAACCATCAATAGGCTTACATTATTCGCTGTGAGAGAAGCACCATTAAAGATTAATTCCAGTTTATAACAATTTATGTCTTATTTATTTTTTGTTTTGACCATTCTATCAGTTATAATAACATCAGGGCACTCTGTGATATCACTAGCTACCATAAAAACTGACTGAGAAAGAAAGGTTGTAAGGTCAGATAGGTTGTAAAAAAAAAAAGAAGCTTATTTTAACCACTTTAATACAACATTAAGAACACCCAAAATGTTGTTAATAATTACTCATTGCACATGAAAAATGAGCACAATTTACACTAAGATTTTCATGTTTCTAGCTACCTGATTTATAAGTCCAATATTTACTCTCCTCTAGTTATGTTTGGTCTTAAACATCTCCTGATATATATACCTTATCAGCTGCTAAATCCTCCATTATGTTCACCAGCTAGTCGCTAACTTATTTTGTCGGCTGTCGCACGGTGGGTTTTTAGAGCTATTTCTGATTGTGTGGAAATTATCTGTGGGTTTGTCACTATGACATTTCATGTGTAAGTTTCACACACACATAGTCATTTGATCCATTGTTAATATTAATAGGACATTGCTTATAGCAGTTTTATATTTGGCTCTCATAAAAACAAAGTCAGAACAAGACCAATAACAGAAAAAGACATGTGCCCAACCCTGAATAACGCAGTAATACTAAGGAAAACCAAATTCTAAACAATTGCAGCCCAAAAGCCTTCTGGACTGACGCATTTGAGGGCAAAGGGTCATGTCTTGACTCCTGACTGCCGTGCAAACATTTCCACTTCCTCAACATTTCATCCAGTGACACGCCAGCCGTCTATGGCCGTTAGTCTGAGAGGAAACAACAACAAAAAACTCTTACAATACCATTATTGCCATTTTGGGTGCTTGCCAGCAACACTCCGGATTACCTTGCATGGCAGACAAATTGGCAATTGGAACGCCAGCGTAATGGAGGCTAATTGCCTGAGTGCAGGGTTAGTTTGTATTTCATGCAAATCTCATGTGCATAGTAGTGAGACTTGGCTGACAAACAGAACAAGCAATCGCCTTTCAGAAGCAAAAAGGCGATTCAAAATGGCTCTTTGACACAGACTGTTTACTTCATATTCACTAATTATTGCTCACAAACCCTAATGACCTCATTCTTAAAACTACTATTTGGTGAGATAAGGTCCCAAGACGGCCATTCAATAAGCTTCCACAACCTTATACAGTATTTTATGCAACCAAGTAACTGTAGATTTGTTTCACCCCAATGGTAGATGATTCATTTGGGAATAACGTAGAATAAAACCAGACATTAATCTATGTATCAAAGAAGAAAATGAAAGCAGCATTATTAAAGCAGTGGTAGGAAATTTGTTTTTTGGCGTCATTGGGCAAAAATTCCATGATAACCTTTCAGCATATTGTAATTCAAGTGGTCTTGAAAAAATAGACTTCTCCACCTCCTCTTGGCTCTGTATTCAGGTTTCAACAAATCTAGCCGCCACAGGAGACTTTGACCAATCACTGTTCATTTCAAAGAGAGCGTTTCTATTGGCTGTTCTGCACGTGCTACAAAGAGTTGCAGGAACACGTCTCACTCTACTTCAAATTCTGCCGTTTTTTTTGCATTCTATCCACTGCAGCTTTAACAGATGTTTTATAATAATATGATTATTTTGTGTGTGGATTTGTCTTCCAGATTAAAAAACTTTTTTTAAATTGAACTTTCGGACATTAGGACATTAAATATTCCCCAAACAAGTGGCACGCTAATACTGATAAGGTAGAAGAGAAAGTTTTAAAGGAGAAGTCCGGTCGAATTCAACATGTAGGTCTGTTGTCTGTAAACATGGAGTGCTGTCAGTAGAGTGAAAAACTAAACCAATCGGTGCTGCCTACACCGTGTTATCCTCCTGCTAGCGTTAGCACCCAACAGGTTGAAACAGGGCAAGTTTTAAACATGTTTTTAGCCTATAAACATGTTCAAAATGTCATTAAAAGTGCCTACCCATGTGCAGTGATTCCTTCTGAGTGAACCCAGTGAATCTGACTGCAGTAGCTGTGAAAGAAATGCATGAACGTTGCTAATTCAGCTATGTTTAGTTCCTGTGTTGATACTGCAAGGAGTGCTTGGGGACCGTCTACAAACTACAACACAGAAAAGAGATACAAACAAATTTTCAAAAATAAGCATATGCTCATAGTAAGTGCTGTAGTACAACTAGCAGGAGATATAAGTGAGGTAAGATTGGAGCTACTACCTTATTTAATCATTAAATTGATAACCTACATATTTTGTTTGTATCTCTTCCCTGTGTTATAATTTACAGACGGCCCCTAAGCTCTCTAACTGCCTCTCAACACAGGAACTAAACACAGCTTAATTAGCAACTTTCATGCATTTCTTTCACTTTCTACATCAGTCAGATTCACCGGGAAGGAATCACTCCACATTGGTAGGCACTTTTAATGAAACTTTGAACATGTTTAGAGGCTAAAAACACATTTAAACCTTGCCCTGTTTGAGCCTGTTGGGTGTATACTCTAGCAAGAGGATAACACAGTGTAGGCGGCACCGATTGTTTTAGTTTTTCTCTCTACTGACAGCCCTCCAAATTTACAAACAACAGAGCTGCGTGTTGGAATCGACCGGAATTCTCCTTTGAGTCTGAACAATGACTGTTCAAATCACTTTGCATTTGAACATTTAGCTTTCAAACCTGTGTTAAGTGTGTTTTTTACAAATTTGTCTTCTCAATGAATAGGCTCGTTAAATAAATATCCAAGCTGTGTGGCTACTT
The DNA here is from genome assembly GCF_008692095.1 of Etheostoma spectabile. Lineage (NCBI taxonomy): Eukaryota > Metazoa > Chordata > Actinopteri > Perciformes > Percidae > Etheostoma > Etheostoma spectabile. The sequence continues at coordinate 9,286,816 of NC_045734.1, forward strand.
AAAGCCTGCCTGGCATTGCTGTTTCTATTTCTCAGAGATTTTACCAGGTCAAAACCCAAAGCTCGAATTCAACAAACTTATCTCACCTCACTTTCAATTAAGTAGTTCTTCAGGTGCTTTTCACATAATCTCACATAATGTCATACATTTACAATATCGATGTTCAAATTTCAATTTTTTCTGAGCCCTGTGGGGGCATCTCGTCCATGTTAACAAATTGTTTTAATTTCAAGTTTTTTTTTTTAAATTGGAAGCAACAGTTGACTAAATCTCACCATGGTCCATGTAGTTGCTTCTATGGAGTTTTTCATATTGCACGATCTTCATCAGCCAGTGGGGACTTAAATGTTTTGCCATTCAAATATTAAGTAAGTTAAATACCAGAGCAGTCCAAGTCAAGTCTCAAGTTCTCATTTTTGTGATTAAAGTCTGACTTTAGTCTAAGTATCAAGTCCACAGCTGTGTAATATGGCCTAAATATATATAGGAAATAATCTTTATTTGTTCATATATTTTTGGATACATAAATTGATTGACTCAACCTTGAAGCCTTACCTCTTAATGTTGTTACAGGTATGAAAAAGTTAATTAAGACTCACCAGTAACATAGAACAGTCATCTAAACAACATTTAGCCTGTTGAGAAGAATAGTGACAGCGTGTTTTTTGATCACATCAACCCAGCTTACTGTGGTGTAAGTCGGTCAGGTCTTGGTCAATAACACAATATGGCCATAAAATTAAAAGATTTCAAGCAAGTGTGTTACCAAAATAGAGCCTTCTGTTGGAAGGGACTGCTGGAGAGCCTTTTGGAGGGTCAAGGTCCAAGAACTCACGTGGACCACGTCACTGTACCATGCAAGACTTTTACCTGTCTGTAAAAGTCTGTTGCTGTTCATAGCGTTAGAGCCCGTGAAGCATCAAATGCTCTGTGAGTACAACAATACTGCTCTCTGGCCTCCTGAACGGTACCTACTTGGTACACTCCCCTAACCTCACCATCTGCATCACGCTGCCATTTGGTGCCAAGATAAATCACGGAAGCCCCTGTCCATGCTAGGAATAGCTTCTTCCAGATAAGAAGGTCATAGGTTACATTTCTGGCCAAGGTTGACCATCCTCAGGGCTAAATAAAGAGCCTAGGGGTTGCACAGCACCAGACGCTAGCACAGGCCCTCGCACTCAATTAGGATCAAAGCAACCGTCAAACTTGAACTTGGATTAAGGGTACTGAAAGACAAGGAAGTGAAGCAGGAAACCTTCAGGATCAAAACACCAGTGATGCACAGTAACACACACTTCATCCTGATATATTCTGAGGGGAATAGCCAGACTTTATTAATGGAATAATAGACAAACAAGGAGCGTTCAGATTAATAATCAGTAGCAGCTGTTTTCAACATTACTCAGCCATTGTTACGCTGTTTCTAAGGTGTTTGTTTATTCTGCACTAACCTAACAAGACCGGTGACCCAGCCAGTGGAATGTGAGAGCAGAGACACTGTGTGGGAGGTCACCGCCATCATTTACATCCTAAACACAAGACAGGCTGTCAGGCAGAGGTTAAAGCTGGTCTCACGAAGGATAGCACAGATCCCAATACACTGTGGGGAGGAAAACATACTGTCACTTACATCTACACATCACCCAGTGAGTGGGTGAAAATATAATGGAATGCAGGAAGCATGATTGATGATTTTGTTTAACTTATTGTTTGTTTTATAGTCAGAAAGGTGTTGATTGAGCATAATGGTATGTTTTGAGGCTATAATTTGTGGTGGTTTTTTTTTTTCATTTAAGGTGTTTCTGAAATTTTGTCTACCACCGTACATCAACCACATTATTTGGGCTATGCAGACACATGATGCATTTGTTTATTGTGTGGTGATCCGTCTGCTTAATATGTGCAACAAGAAGATTAAAGGTAGAGAAAAATGATTTGAATGTTCCCGATGTGTAACTCTCAACCCTGGCAAAACCATTCATATGAAAAGATCCACTCTGAATAGATTTGCATAAAAGAAAATAGAAATGTGTCCTTGCCCAAATGAGAACATGGTACAGACAAACATGGGGGGGAGGGGAGGGGGGGGTCACTGGTTTTCAGGTTGTCCTTGTCATCCTTTGATCCCTTGTGAAAAGGCTAGACAGTCATGCTGCAGTGATCAGTCAGGGTCAAAGTCACACTCCACTTTCCCTCCCTCCTCCATTCTTCCTCCCTCCTGTGACTCCACTGTAGTTTTGTAGCTCTGGCAGCTGGTGGTGCTGTAAGACTTAAGTCTCCCTCTTGATTTTCTCCAACATAACAAGGCTGTCACCTATTCTATCCTCCTTTGTCCTCTCCCCTCCATCACTCACCTCCATACGTCAACGCTGAGCCACTGCAGCATCCTCCGCCAGCACCTAAGCCACTCTGCTTTTATGGGCTGAGTGGGAACCAACCAGTGCCCAAAACATACTACGCCAGACAAGGGGGAAAGGCATCTTGAAACAAACTAAATTAAAAAAGGGTTATTTTTCACATTCATCGTGCATGTTATGTCAATGATCCAAAAGAAATAAATGTCGGTTTAAAAAGGGGTCGTGAGGCTAAAATCAATAAGACATGCAAAATTATAAAGTGAGTGCATGAGGTCTGGTTTTTTTCAGTTTTTTAAAGCGCATGGTTCAATAGCATGATGTCTGCCACTAGGTCATTTGCGTGAACAATATTAATTGGGTTCCCTGCGAGGCCACACAGCCAGCGGCTCAGTTATGATTCCAGTGGGTAAATATTTGCCTGTACTAACCCTCACTAGGTGCCATAATGATTCTTTGTGTGTTCCACTGTGTACAGTGTGTTTCTGTGTACACATCACTTAGTGCCTATGTCTGACTGTGTGTGTGTAAGTGTGTGTGTGTGTTGCAGCTCAATCCCTTATCCTCCCAACATTACCTCTCTACAGCTGCAGCTCGGCAGAGTTTGATCAATAAGGCGTCCTTCATTCTCAAGTCGGGCCTGACCTTGGCAGCCTTTTGTCTCCTTCCAGGGGCCAGAGTGCGCATGTACAGGTTGAAAACAAGGCTCTCAAAAATCCACCCTTGGAAGGAAAATAATTCCCCTCACTGCGTCCTCACTACAGCATTCTCATTAAGAGCCTAATGAATCATATATTTATAGCGTTCTTATCTTAGCGTAATGAGGTGATGCCACTTTTGAACTCATTTGCTAAATTACCACAGGCCACACTGAAATGAAATAAACTTACAATTCTTTGCATATGCTGCTACATTCATTTTCACAGGGCAGCGGAGAAGGCAGAGCTACTCCAAACCTCAGGAACAACGAGCATCGATGTGCAGTCAGATGATAAAAGGTAAGCTGTATTCCGAGACATTTGAAAGCACTAAAACATGGAGGTCTGCTGCAGAGGGCAGGGGGAGTTGAGCTGACAGAACTGTTCACATGTTAATGCAGCCTGACATAGCCTGCAGGTGGCACTATTTATGAATTAGTCCTGCAGTCACATTCTATTTTTGTTATTCTGTGATGGATATTTAAATGTATGTAAGTGAAGAATTTCCACGTGTACATATTAAATTGTCAATACTACATTAAAACAAGCCACAAATTACTTGTGTATGTATGGGTACTCCATCATGCAGTCATATGCTCAATAAATTACCCTCCTGGATACTGGTAAAGTTCAGATGCAGGTACATTACTGGGTTGAGTTATCATATACAACTGCAGGTATATTTTCATTACTCATGCTCAATTTGAAAACCAGTGAGCTCAACATGAATAGATATAGATAAACTTGTTTTATTTTTAGCTATACAAACAGCTGTTTATCCAATTACTTGTAATATAAAGTTAATGCAGGATGATGGGTACAGAGGCCATTCAGTAATGGGTTTTTGCAGGCAAATTATATCAAGATGCATTCAGGGACAGAATGAGAACCATATAAAGCTATGAAAATTAGTACATTAATACTGACAAATTAAAAAATGATGTTCTAATCCTTTAGAAGCCGTGTGGTAAAACAGTGGTACATTTTTGCACTTGCTCTGTGTTTGCTCCAGGGATACACGGTGAATGATTTAGCCAAAAACACTTCATTCCACTGGCAGTGGAGAAGCCTGATATATTCAAGAATGAAATCAAAAGATATTTCAATAACGCCACACTTGACGATCTTTTCCAAATAAGGCCTGTAGAAATGATACTGTTACTTCAAAGCCTAAATTTACATTTTTACAAAGAACAATTGAGAAATGTTTTTTTTCTTGTCAACAAAATGTGTAAATAATATTCACCAAATCAGACATAAATCAAAACTCAGGATTTATTAACATATACCATTTTTACAAAACAAACATTCTTCAGGACTTTGGGCTTTCCAGAACCAAAAACAGGGACAGTTGTCCACCGACGAATCAAACGCTGGAAAAAAACTGAAAAAAACCCAGAATGGTCTCAACTACGCTTTCCTCTTCTGGGTGCTGATGTAAAGGACTGAAGAGAAGGGGGGGAAAAGAAGAAAAACATTAAGGGTTGTAGTTCTACTGAGCAACCTATCTGAAATGTATCAACATCATTTCTTGTTTTATGGTCATTTGATGTGATCATCCATCACATAAGGCCAAATATTTGGGTGGCCCAACCACCCAGATCTCAGTGTGAAAAACTGCCCCATGTTTAGCTGTTGGCCCTTTTATCACACTAAGAACTCCAACGTATCCAATTCCTTATATTTCTTTATTTCTTGTATTTCTACTCTATTTATAATATTGTGCAACTACAACACAGAGTTTCCCTTCGGGGATCAATAAAGTATTTCTGATTCTGATTCTGACTAGCCAGCATGACTCACATTCAAGAGGGAGTCACACAGTAAATACAGTACATGGCTGGTATGAGGTAAATTCTAGACGAAGGTTGAAGATATGGACTAACGGAAAATAAATAAAAACAGATTCTTCAGCAAATGATGAATACAGACCAACATTTAAAAATAAAGAGAAAAAGCAGGAAAGCTCCTAATGTTTCTTTCTTTAAGCTTTCTATAATATCACTATTTCACCGCAAAGCCGGTTTTGTAGATTTAAAGGACAGTTAACACTTTTTAGAATAAGTAAATGGGGCCAGTTAAAGGAACATTTTGAAACAAAAAACCCATCAGAATACAATTTTAGTGATATTCTGGTGGTTGATTTACCTATGTCTTTCAGTATCATAGGACTTTT
>NC_045734.1:9292056-9309341 GCF_008692095.1 Etheostoma spectabile
TTTTACTTGTGGTCTGTGTTCGTCACTTAATGGACAGGCACCACTGGAGCTCTATCACACTTTCTTAGATATCCCTGCCCACATCCTCCTCAGACTGAGTTGCTAACGCATCACTGCCAGTAAAATACTCATATTTAAAAGGGGTACTTCAGTGATTTAAAAAAAAAAAAAAGATCTCATAAGGGAAAACAGTATTTAAAATGTATCACTGGGTCACTTGAATAGAACAGAGCCATCTTTAATGTTATTAGTAACAAACTATTTTTATACTATGACAGAACTAAATGTCTGCTGTGAAAAAGGCCTATATGTATGGTCTAGGTCTGCATCTACAAACTGTCCTCAGAGAATGGGTTACTTTTCCTCAATTTGCTGATTACTCAGTCCCTCATCTAGGCTCGTATGAGACAGACCTTTATACACATGTAATAATGACAAAAACCATCCACTGTATAAATTGCAGATATTATTATAAATGGAAGAATCTCACCATTGTTTCCTCTTAGAAAAGCATCTCCGTACTTGTTCTTGAGCTGCCCATTGACATACTCCTCAGTCTGCTCTATGGCGATGTTCATGTAACCATCCAAGCAGGCCAGGACACCTGTACAGGTCATGCATGTGCAGTGATTTAGCTAAAGACAATTCATAACGTGATGGCTTTTAAAATGACATAATGGAAACAAATGGATAGGATGTACGTGCCAGGTGCATTTACCTCTGTAATCGACACCAGAGTTCAGTTTGACCACCACAGGTCTCCCAATTATCTGCTTCAGAAAGTCACTTGGGGTCTGCTTTCTCAGACTCATCTTGGCTGTGATCTGAAAATGTAAAAGTAACAATAGATGTTATAGTCGTAGTTTCGTTCACTTCGCTAGCTAGGTTAGCATCATGTCAGCTAACTCGTGCTCGATGGCGTTCATTCGTTCAATCCAACAGTAGGGTTTTTCCTACGATGAGTTTTGAATGAAGCAGCACGTAATGTATCTGATTCGACCAAACAGTAATGCAGCTGCATATAGCTTTGTCACAATTAGTGTAACTATTTAAGGCTGTGTGGAAAAGGAGCATTAGCTGCTAGCTAACTAGTGTAGCTAGCTAACCCGCAACTGCCAACTCACTTCAATGAAAATGCTTGCACTTAACGGGGTGAGATGGTCGTTATCCTTGTAAGTACATGCATTTGTTTTTTGAGTCGAAGCAAACTGCACTTAGTGCGGTTTGGTTTTTATAAATGTTATCAGTAGCTACACGTTCGATAGCATTTCACTTACCGATGAACGTCTCGCCTCAAAACAATTGTTTTTGGCAAAGGACCGCAAATTGACCAATCAGAGGCGTGCACCATACGGAGAGTGAGTGAGGACAAAAACCCGAAGAGCGCAGCGGTACAGAATGTGTGAGGTAAAAACTAGAGACAGAATTAAACAGACAGACAGACTTAGTATGCTCTGGTTTGAGTTTGAGTTCGACATATTTCACTAGCTTTAAAACACATTTTTAGTCAACCAATCAACAGACATCAATTTGCAACACAGTAGCAGTGTACTTAATGCAGATTACCCTTTACAGTTGAATGCTTCACAAGCAACCGGGAGTGTTGGAGCCTATTTTTCAACCTAAAATTAGAAACAAATGAATAAATATGAGAGGGATTGACCCTATCAACAATCATATTAAGTTGAATATTTGATTCTTAAGTATTCTAAAATAGTATAAGTGGCAATAAGTAGTCACAACTGAGGTTGTGCATAATTCTAGCTCCAAATGGACACAGGGCCTATCTTTAGTAAAAATCCACTATAACAGACTTCCCCTCTTGGTTTGTGGTAATTTGGCAGTATTTCATATTTTTTATTGATATAATTAACCATCTTGCGAGATTATTGGTAGGCCTAAAGCAATATAATTTAAGTTGCACATTGTTTAGTCAAGACAAAATTGCTATTGTGATAACACAGCATTATCTTGATATAGTGACATAATAAAAACTAAAAGTTCAATACTAATGTATGATCTCAATTTTCACTGTCATCCTTTTAAATAAAAATATGAACCATCTTATCTCAATATAAAAATGTTGTTGTAAAACTTTAATATGGACAGACGTTTGAATCTATTTTCCAATTTGTTTATATCAAAGTAATTCCTGGAATTCACTGAATCTCACAGACATATGTACTGTATGCCTTAGAAATGGGTTCCTGTGTTCCTGCACTATGTTTATTTTTCACATCAGAGCCTAGGCTGCAGTTGGACAGTGAACTCCTAGCTGGTCACCAGATGTACCGTACTGGGTGGAGGTCTGATCTGCCAGCAACAAAGGAAATCAATGTCTGGGTCTTAGTGCAGACTATAAGTACAGTAGAGCTGCAACAATTAGTCGATGAACTGATTAGTCAATTAACAGAAAATACATTGGGAGCTCACGTGATACTTTGTTCTAGCCACTTTAAGCAAAAGTCAGCTTCTCAAGAGCCTACAATACAGTATTTTGTTCTTCTTAGTCAGGGAAAGGAACAAAAGGCATTGATGTCAGTACAAATAATAGTATTATATTATAAATGTTTGTCTTTTCGACAGATTTGTCTTGTCAAGAAACAGAACATTACATTTAATTTCCCTCAACTCAAATTGACAGAGACATATTATATTTTGCTTAATCTTATTCTTAAACATAAACTAATTGTAGTGCTGTAACAATGTTATAGGTAGTACTATATGTGCATATGATCCCTTTAGTGACCTTATTGCATCTAGATTATTGGCTATATCTTTAAACTCTCTTATAGAATTCCTTTTCCTAGTCTTTGACTATTTTCAAAGGGAAATCTGCTTTGAAATGTATAAAAAATGATAAAACCTTTATAGCTTTATACGGTTCTCATTTTTTGAGAGTGTAATTGAAATTAAACATCCTAGAGGTTTTTGGATCTCTTTGTTATTTCATTCTGCTATGGTCAGGCTTTGTTGTGAAGGATAAGAGAAAGTCTACCATCTGATAAAACTCTTGGCTGTTGGGTGCATGACCCAAACACTGCACAGCTTGGGAGGTACATGAAAAATGGTGCAGGGGCAAAATAGTGATGAAATGGTGAGGTGAAAGATACAGTAGAAGAGGATGGAGGGAGGGAGGATGTGCCAGTACGTGTTAACAGAGACAGAGAGGTTGAGAGAGAGAGAGAGAGAGAGAAGTGGGGAGTGTGTGAGTGTGTGTGTGTGTGTGTGTGTGTGGGGGGGGGGGGGGGGGGGGGGGGGTGTGAGAGGTGGAATCATAAAGTACTTCTTGTGTGTCTAGACAGGTTGCTTGTTAGCAGGGCATGGCTAGCCCTGTGGAGGCTAGAGGTTAATTTGGTATCTGCTGCTGTGTTAAACTAAGGTCAGTACTACAAGTCCTTAAGTCATAAACAAGAGTGGTTAAGAGCCATGTATACACCTAGGCACCAGTTAATGAATATTCAATGAAGTTTTTTTTCTCCCTTGTCCCCTTGTTCCCTTGGTTGTTTCTTGTTTTAAAGGAATTTTTTGGAAAGAAAAAAAAAACAGTTTATCTCTGTTGCCTTCAAAAATGACCTTTGTGCACTTACATTTACTTGTCCTTTGTTATCATAATAGATGGCCTTAGTCGTAACAGAAAGTGGCTTTTTGAAATGCTCCACACTTATTATGCGGCTCTGTCCCTGAATGCACCAAATCTAACCCATAATTTTATTGCCTAATACAATAAAACCAATAATGTGATCTTTTTTTCCCCAAGTCAAAAAATGTGTGGTTAAAATAAAACTTAAACTTATGTCCAAGGCTACGTCGTCACTGGCGTTTGATGCAGATGTTTTAATTACCAGTTTGGTAACTGGGCAGGCAATGAGAAAAATATGCATGAACCAAGTTATCACAGACACATAGCAGCATTCAGGGGCCCTGAGATAAGTGTGTTTTGCTTGTAACCTGCAAAAATTCACCAAGGATAGATAATATTTCAGCTGAAATGGAGGTTAATTGTAAACATTGACACAGGTCTAAAAGCATCGTCAACATCACATCCCATTTTACTACAGATCACATGTCACTGATTTGCCACACATTCTGCAGCCTATACATTATTTAGAATTGGAGTGTGTAGGAGTACACCTTTAAAATGCCAGGCCTATTTTACATGCCCTGTAATAACAGTTAATACATGAGCATTAGTGGCTTTGGTTTTGCTTCTAGCTCTGACCCATCTGATGGCTGACACTCAGCACTTAAAATGCATTATTTAACAGTTAACTGTATAGACTAATTTTGGTATGACTGGTAATTTGTCAGACTTACTTGTATACCAATTAACTTCCTCTGAAGACCAGTTTACAACCACACCATTAACATGTTTCACTAACTCAGATTTACTTAAGGATCACACTTTCCTGCTTTGTGTCCAATTGCTTTAGGTATATTTTATTATTATTGTTTGTAACACAATTCAGCTTAATTTTTACCTGACTCCAAATGAATGATAATGTTGCTCCATATGTGTAAAGAAGCAACTGTTTGCTAAGAAGTTACACAATATTCATTTACGTAAAAGATAATATGTCAGTGTTGTGTTCACAGTTTGTTACAGCTGCCCTCACGGGGCCCAAATAATCAATTAATGCTGGTGGAAAGTGTGGGTTACATCACTTTTTAATGTTTAAATATTATATGTTATTAAATCATTCTAATGAGTAGGCGTCCTAAATATGATATGTTATCACTCATAAATTATATAATTTTTAGCAATATCAATCAGTTATTTGCAACTCTTTTTTCAGTCTGGCTCTTCTACTCATCAGCTCTATGAGGCCAAATTTGGTAAACATGAAACACATTAATGTCAGAACAAACCACCTATGACTTTTCTTTTAAAAAAAGCCTCTGACCATCCAGTGTAAGAGTGGACAGCCAAAAAGCACAACAGCAATGCTGTCAATTGAAAGACACCCCTTAAGCCCAAGGGGCGGGCTAGTGAAATAGAAAGATTATGGTGATGGGAGATGCTATTGTAGTTGGGGATTGGGGGACTGGACCAAAGGAGGCAGGGGCTTGAGGTGAGTGGAAATAAGGAGGGGAGGGGGGCACATCCCTCTTGTATTCTAAGGCAATATGCAGGATGGAGGTGGAGGTGGGGGTCGGCTGTACAGGATGAGTAGAAAGTCTAGACTGCATTGACCCTTCTAAAGCCAGGTTTTCTCTTCAGGTCAAGCTTGATATGGAGAAGATAATGGAAAAGCTTGGGGGAGTTTTCAAATAAAAAACAGATTGGTAGACAGAGTGTCCCTGTTCTTGCTTCAATGTAATCCCTAACTGTATGTAGGTAATAGCTTGGAAGTGATGGGAAACCTTTCTTCCATCAAAAAGGGGCCAGGAAACCTCAGCTGCATGCCTTGATGCTTGGATCTGTTGCCTTTGTGGCATTGAGGGTTGTTTTAAATGGCTGACTTGTTCAAAGCTCTTGTGACTCCCTCCATGCCTGCCCTCTGTTCATGTAACGATGCAGCAGCTCAACAAAACAGGTGGTTAGACTTTCACATCCAACTCCTATTAGAGTCCTGAATCCATTGGTCATAGTCTGTAACGGTGCAATAAAGAATCCAAATATATAAGCAGTGGTGAATTACCCACAGGGTGCAGCGAGTGTCCCTTTGCTTTGGGTTTTGCTCCTTATCACTTCCATGCCAATGACACATTGCTCAACTTCCACTTAATGACTCAGCTGTGAGCACTGACAGTTGACAGTGGTTGGCTGCCCGGGGGCCCCATGCTGAGAGAAGTGGGTGGCGCGAGGCAGACGAGGTGGGAGGAAATCCATCCCTGTAATTTGGAGGAAATTCACTGAGCTGCTCACAGTCAAAATGAAAGGCTTCCGTTTGTTCGTCTCTCCACAGTTACCGAGCTCCACTGTTTTCAAAAGCCTAAAAAGAGGTTCACAGAACCAATTCTGCCTGGTTGGTGTTCCCCAGGGATTAGTCCTGGGACCCTCTCAAATCCGCTACAGCCCCGGAGCCATGTTCTTTCCCCAAGGAGTGGTACAACAGACAGACAGTCAGACTGCCCATCCTGTGCTATATGGCCCAGGCGCAGCCAGCCAGCCAGCACGTAAATCTCCTGAGATCCCCCTCAGCGGAACGAAAGCTCAGTGGAGTTTATGCTGAGGGCTCTGCTTGTATCTGTCTGTCTGTCTTTTTGTTTGACACCCTCTCATGTCACCTTATCCTCTTTCACTTCCTCATCTCAATCTGAGGAAATAAGGCAATGCATTTTAAAGCTCCATCCAGTGGAGTTGTTGTCACATCAGGGAACAAAAAAAAAAGTATTACATAATCCTTAAAATAAACAATTTTCCACAACATGACAAGGCTTGTGTATATGAGTTTGCCTAGAAGCATTCTGTCATGAAAATAATTATGTGTGCAGTAACTAATAATTACACTTTGTTAACCTTAGCATGCCTTATTGTCTTGACTGTCTAAATGACAGTCAATTTCACAAGAAAATTTGGCTCGAGCCATGAGCAGATCGCCCAGTTTGATCACTTTGTCACACAACACTATCCTACCAAGTTGTCAAAGAGACACTGTAGTGGGTTTTGCTTGATAGATGGTGAATGGTGCTTATACAAGGAACCACTCCAGTGCGCCCATAAATATGCATCGTGACATTTGGAACAAAGCCGCTCGTCCTCTCTTTCCTGATGAGCTCTGCCTGCATACTATAACATATTGCCATACTGTCACACCTTGTGTTTCATAGCCAATCTCTCTGTTCATCAACTTGGCAGATAACCTCTAGATGCTGACAGATGATATGGGGGATGGCATTAGGGCTCTATTGTATGCAAAACCAGGAAGTGAATTTCCAAAAGGGATGCTTAAGCCAGTAGTTAATAATTAATCCTTATTATTTCCTGATGTATATAATGTATGGTTGAATGAATATTTAAAAAGAAGGTTGCATAGTGTATTTGCATGATCTGCATGATTGCATGATTCTTTGGACAAGTCAATCAAAATGCTCTATTGATCAGGTCAGAAGACATGTTCTCACTTTCGCACACCACAGTCTGTTAGGGCAAGTGAAAAAGAATGCTCTTTGTTCCCTCTGTAGCATCAAGAACACAACTGGCCTCTATCTCCAAACACTGCATTGCTTTAGAAAAGAATAAATATCCAAGACAGCCAGGAGCAGTTCCTTTTAAATCCCACACACAGGCATATCTCCCTCTCTCCTCCATGTCTCCTTCTCCTTCTCTCTCTGTCATTTGACCAGCAGTGCTTCCTGCCACTGAGGACCTGTGACTCAACAGCCAGAATACAGCAACGTTCTCTTGCCCACCCTCTTGAATATTCATAGAAATAAGAGGACTCAAGTTCAGACCCATCCATCTTGTATTCATCCACATTTATACATATATATATATGTTAAAAAAGGAAGTGACTGTTAGGCAGCGGGGTTACAAGTAGTACTAGATAGCTAAACGGGTGCTGTGGGAGAGGGGGCGTGGGGGGCTGTTTTACACTAATTTCTTTATCCCTTTCACAGGAGTGCCATGTTACAAGAGAATTCCTGAGGCGAGCCAATGGCCCGATAAATCTGCCGGAGCCTCTCTCTCAATTTGTCTCCGTGGAATGTCAGCTGGCAAGCACCCAGACACTGAGAACCTCTTTTCACAATGCGCCAATCTAACAGACGAGATCCCATGTTGGAGCTACAGTACTGGCATGGATAAATTGCCACGTGCCTTATCTAGGTCTCTTTTTGTCTAACTGTTGCAGGTCTTGCTCCTCACACGGCCCCCAAAGGCCACTTCCTCTCAGACCTGGCGGTTCACCTGAACGGCTGAGAGGGTGACGTTGACAAAATGCAGGTGTCACCAAAGAGGAACTTGTGATATGACACAGATGCTGTGTCAACCCGTCTTACTCCATTTGACCCTCAGTATGAACAGAAATTGCCCTGTTTGGTGTCCTTCATCAGTGTGGCGCAATGTCCCACATTGCTCGGTCCAGGTGGTGGAATGGCAGAGTGGGAGAACAGACCATGTTTGTGTGAAGATGCAACAACTATCTCTCTCTTTTTCTTTTTCTCTCATCCCCTCCCTCCCTCCCCCTCCCTCTTCAAACAGACTGCTATTGCACTCTTTGTACTCTATTTAAAGGTTGTAGGTTAGCAAACAACAAGATTCCTTCCCCCAAAATTAGTCACGAGTCATGAATGAATTTATTCATTTATTTATGTACAGTAGTTGCAGTAAAATACATACATACTGTATTTACATAGATGGATATGAGTGTAGAGTTGTTCTTTCCCAATCAAGATATCAATTTTTTAAACACTGATTATATACATAATTTGTGTTTATTAAAATGTTTTTATTAATTTATTCATGTTATTGAATTTGCTTAACATTAGAAAGTATAAAATGGTACAGGACAAAATAAAAAAAACTAAATGAATAGCACCCTATCCTCAACAACACTTTCCACATAGCCAGCCACACAAGCGCATTTAAGGGGTTCATGTTACTGCATGACAGTTGGCATGACTGTAAAAAAAAAAGAAAAGGCATGTGCCAAGTGGAGCTGCCAATGCTCAGGTTGGCTGGTTTTAATATTTAAATGTGTTTCATTACAACAGTATGGGCCAGATAGCCTTTCTGACGTCCAGACAATTGTCTGCAAATGAACAAGATTACATGACAAGCCCTGGATGACAGAGCTACCCACTGCTGCCTACACCAGCCACTTATCTGATGGTAGCCTAGCAACAGATCCCTGACCTGGCTTTGACCCCCACCCGATAAGGTCAACACCTGAAGGCTCTGCCATTGGAGGACTGGCTGAGAGAGAGGTGGAGCTTGGGGATGTAGGGAGACAAAGGACTCTACAGAGCAAGGGCAGCCTCCTCTGCATAGAGTTCCATGCTCCCTGCTGACAAAAAAATGTCCGGACAAAAGCGTGCCAGACCTCTTTACCTGTGTGTGTGTGTGTGTGTGTGTGTGTGTGTGTGTGTGTGTGTGTGCGCGTGCGTCAGAAGCAAGCTAATCATAAAAGGCTGGTTGAAAAAAACACGAAAGGCTGTAAAGCAGCCAGTAAAGTGTCCCCCATAGCAAATTCTGACAGCATTGCCGTATTTTACACAGGGTCAAACATGTTTCCTGTTTCAACGCAGCATCAATGAGAGAAAGAAACAGCGGCTGTAACTGTTCATATTGAAAACAATTGTGGTGACAAACAGAAGAGACACATTATGAAGGAAGTGCCAAATGTGAAATTAATCAACCAGAGCAGCCCACCCCGATAGGCATCCCCACTTCTCTATCATTTGTGTGCACATGCATACAAACCTCACTCGGTTTAACAGCAGTGATATGGAAGTTAATCCAAATTGTGATAGTGGCAATATCCTATTAGACCATGGCAATAAAATCAAGCTGAGACAGGTAACACATTACAGATATCAGAACACGTTCAGCATGCTCCATTACAATATGAAATGACATTAATCAGCAGGGGTCCTCTTACACACATAGAGGCATAAAACAAACATGCAAATCATACACTCAGATGTGCACAAGCCTATGGTACAGCTGAGTGTTGAAGAGCTCTTTCACTTGATATTATTTTAAATGATATAGATAATTTACAGTATCACTGGCTTTTGCCAAATAAAGTCAGACATATTGTGAAAAAAAACACTGTCAAAAAAGACAGTCAAGCAGCCAAGGCAAAAGGGTGAACATATGAATAGCTGTTCATAACATTTTTTCAATTATCATATAATTTTATTTTTTGCTCACCTGAGCCTCTGGAATAAAAAAGTGAATAAGAGAGGTGGCAGACAGTGTTACTGTCCTAGTACTTTTTGTCCTTTTGTGAAAAATATGTGACAATCCAGTATGCAGACTGCTTCAAGCGATAAAAGACCACGTTGTTTTCAGAATTGTGTTAGTGAAGTGTGTGCCGCTAATCTTCATTTCAATTTTTATTCAGCTTTTAGTTTGACAGGGCTGCATTTGATACTGTGCACTTCTCTTTCTTTCTGATGTACATATTCACTAAGGTGTTAGCACGGCAGGGATTATCATTTAGCCTGTCAGGTTTGGCACTGCTAAAATAACTCGTGTCCCTGAGTTGAAGGACCTTCGCTTCCCTCCAGGGCCTTTTGCAAGACCTCTGCCCCAGTTCACCCAGGCCAACATAGGCTCCTCCTACTCTGTGTGTGTGTGTGTGTGTGTGTGTGTGTGTGTCTGTGTGTGTGTGTGTGTGTGTGTTTGCTTGCACTGTCTTACTGCAGGGAAACTATTGAAGGTCAAAGGGCAGGAAGTTGGCCACCTGCCTCTGTCACTTTAGTAGAGTAGAGCAAAGAGAGGAAGTGGTAGCAGTAGAGTAAGACATGACAGACAGAGAAAATGTGTGAATATGTGTCAATGCTTTTGTCTGTCGGTTGAATTTACAAGGTCAGTTATATTGTTGGATAAAAATCCTTAAATAAGTAAAAACCATTGTCATTGAAGTCACATCCTCTAAAATCTCCAGCACTTTTTGTTGTGTTTTTTTCACTGAGCATTTTGTTGACCTTTGTGAGACTTAGTTTATCTGATCTGCAGACTTTATGTCTGATTAAAGGAAACGACTGCTACAGGGTTTTGAGTTTCCTAGGACCACTGCTAAATAACCTGGTACAGGGATCTCTCCGCTGGTATTTGCTAGAGGTGACAACCCTTCTCGCTCCCTGCATAAATGTGCCAACCGAGGACGAGAGCATAGAAGGGCAAGAGGGCAAAAAGGGAGTGAACCACCTGCTTCTGTCACACCATCAGGATGAAGGCGAACGAGTGCAAACAGGGTGAAGTGTGTGTGTGTGTGTACGTGTAGGGGTTGGTCGGAGATATTGTGTTGAAGGGGGACAGGTGGCACGCCGGACAGCGCTGGCACAAGCCAACCCAGGATTTATCACTCAGCGACAGTCACGGCTGGGCAGGGGACAGATGTTTCTGTTTACCCCAGGGCAACATCTGACTGGCCGAACCTAGCGTTAGCCCAACCTGCCTCGCCCGCACAGGACAGGGCCGGAGACGATAGGGGACAGGATGAAAAAGAGACAGAGAAATGGAGGAGAAACTGGAGGATGTTCAGTTTGCCCCCAAGACACATGAGCAAGTTAGCTCATTTCTCTCCAGTCTGCTCCATCCTCAGCTGAAGCACCTGAAACTCATTTGGCTCCCACTAACTGTTGTGCCACTATAGGGAACCATTTTAATAAGTAGTAATAATGTCGACTGACAAAATGAGCCGTTTTCAAAGCAGGGAACCAGCCCCTTTTATTAGGGAATGAAACAACACAATTCTGATTGAGCCTATTCTACATCTTCACTTAGAGAAGTAGACACAGATGCATAGCACTTATTGTGGTGTTATTTCAGGGCTATTCTGTAAAAGCCCTTTTGCATTAGTGTCTGTGTGTAATGTACAGTGTTACAGCTAGGAAATTTGAGCGCTGCTACTGGTAATAAATAGCTGGGAGCACTCTTCCCTCGGAGCAATGAGGAATAACCTTTAGGTTCAACCCTGAGTGAGGTCATGTCAGTGTTGCCATGGCTACTATCAGCAGACTGTCCTGTTGCCAGCATTACCTCAGCTGCCTGGCATTGTCAGGGTCAGGGAACAGGCTGTGACCTCCCAATGGTGACCAACCTCAACTGGGGACAAAAACACCATCACGACAAACACTAGTAGTCTAGTACAGATTATTTCCGTTCATGGAAAGGTTTAGTGGAAACGATGCCACTGGATGTAGAAGTTTTAGATTTCTGCACTGATTTATGTATGGAATAAGTCACCCTGGTAAATGGAGTTTCATATTACATTGAATTTTCTATGATTAATTACCCCTAATGTGGTGTAATAAGCAAAAGGGTGGATACACAGATCGAGATTTAGCATTCTGACTAAGCCATCCAGCAGGGGAATTTCATCTTACCTAGGATTGTTGATGTAAAATTTGTGAGTATAAATATCATTCTCAAAAAACCCAAAAACAATGACATTCATTTGTGATTTTATCAAGACGTACAAATCAGTTCGGCTGCATTTCAATAATTTAGTAGAATCCTTAAAACATAGTTTGCATTGCACTGCGCTGCATTTTATAGACACGGTAACTGATCTGAACCGGAAAATGTCTACTGTATGTAAGCTCTTAAAGTCACCTTTTACATCTTTTACAACTTATTTCTAGTTTATCTGTGCACTAGCATAAAATCCCAAACACATGTATGTTGGTCAAACACCTTAATTTATAACTCTTTGTTCAAGTTGAATGTTTCACCAGCAGAACCCCAGAAGATATCAGAGTACTTTAGTCCCCTGAGGTACTTTGCATATGTTGTGCTTTCCACACAGAAATACAGACATTTTGCAAGAAATGCAAAAACCAAAAATAATTTAACCTTTCCCTAGCAGCTTATCCACTCTTTGCTCAGAGCACCTGTCCATAGACTATCAATCAACAGGTGAAGGTGAGAAACACAGCTGTCTTTACACACACACACAAACACATGCACACACACACACGTCTATTAAAATTGTAATGTAAACCTTTATAATATTCAGTATCACAACCCAACAGTATCCTCTCCACAAATGAAAAACCTAATGGGATGTCTTAATCATTTCATGCAGGAGATGCAATAATATGTAATTCTTTTCTATTGGTGGAACATGTTTGTCCACTCTCCTCCTGATAGGCCCCATTTAATCATGTTGTTCTGTTTCCTAATTAGCAAAAATGCAAAGTGTCTTTGTCACCTGTGGACAGCCAAGAGGGCTAATTTGGGCTTTTCACTAATTGCCACGGTAACGAGCCTCCTGCGCCTCCGCTGGGGGTGGGTGGAAGGCATGGCAGGAGGAGGACTGGAGGATGGAAGGATGGAGGGATGAAGACACAGCTCTCCTCACACACGGCCGAGGTGTGAAAGAACGCGGCAGGCCAACAGAACGCAGCCTGGAGGAGGCCAACAGCAGGGAGTGGGGGACAGCCTGCGCTGTGAAAAAGCCCCAACACCAAGCTGAGAGGGAGGAGGATTCAGCTCTGGCCAGTTTTAGTCTCTCAACTTTGATGAGGAGAAGACTACGTTGGGTTGGATAATTGTTGGACGTTTTACTGACACTGACACAGGTTATCGTCCCCACCTGATATGATACTGGTTCCCACACAATGTAACTTTTTTTTTTTTTTTACTGTTCTTTTAATAGAATAATTCCAGGTATAACTCAGCAGGCAATTTTTAAATCAGAAGCTTGACATGTAAGAAGACTGTGTGTGAGAAGTGTGTGTGTGTCTGGGGGGGGGTTGGAGGAGGCGATGACAGAAATAAACCAAATTAAAATATAGGATGTTTGATAATGACCATATTTTATTATTCAATTTACTGTTCATGTTGTAGCTTTAAGTTGTTTTTCTTCATGAAACTATTATATAGTTTATCAATCATGGTGAAATGGCAACTAGAAACTTTTCAAAGGGAAAGAGTGGGTATGAAATGTCTTCATCTTTGCATATGTAAATACCCTGATGTACTATTATATTATTTACAGCCTACTAAAAGTATTATTAGTATTACAGTTACATAAAAGCATAGATTTTATGTATATGTTTGCAAAAGCAGTGTGTAGACTAAGTCATCCAGTCAATATTAGTCTATGAAATTCATTTTTTAGCATTTCAATGTTACCATGCTGCAATTGTGATTGGCTACTTATGTTTATTTAAAATAAAGATGTGGTTATAGTGGTTCATTGTTTTTTTTACTAAAGCAAGCTAAATCCATGTTTAACATGCTTCTGCGTTATGTTTTTCATAACGTCTTAAAACGTATAGCCTACAATCATGTTTGCATCATTCGCATACATTATTATCGTCTCACCATTCATTTTTCAGGAAATTGAATAGATTCCGTTGGTGTAATTCGACTCGATCAATATGGTCTCTCAGCTGATTTATGCCTCTTTGCTTTTTTCAAATACATTTTCTTTTTAGCAATACACCCTGAAAGATTGGGGGCACCTTGTCCGTGTGCAGCTCTCGGGGGCGAGCCCCTCGAATGTTTTGCGTGCGCGCGCAGGAGTGTGTGAGAGCGTGTGAATGTGTGTGTGTGAGTGAGTGAGTGAGTGTGAGTGCGTGCGCGCGCGTGTGTGTCTGCTCTGCTGTTGCTGCCCTTTGATCCCTGCATTAGTGTTAGTTAGGGGCTCGGAGACACACTTGCACCGAGAGCAGCCATAGTCAAGACACGGCAACAACAACAGCGGCACCTCCTCCGCCTGTGTTCCCATTCCCCAACAATACACTTTAAACCGAGCAAAGCCAGGTGCACGAACAAGTCCCTGCCATCACTGGCGCCTCCAGTCTCAATGGGAAAAACCTTTTTTCTTCTTATCCCTAAACAAGGACGAGAATGTGATTAAAAACGGGGGAAAATGCCAAGGAGGAAGCAGGAGCAACCCAAGCGCCTGCCTTCACGTAAGTCCTTCACTCGATTTGTTCAATTTTAACGGCTCTACTTGTGTTTTGCGCAGTAGTTTAGGGTTAAAGAGGTGAAACAGACAAAAGACTCGGCGTAGGTTATTTCTCCCTTTTTAGGTCCGAGCGAGGCAGCCATGTTGTTGGCGATGGGTAACGCTAGCTAGGCAGTGAGTGGATAAATGATACGTGGCTTTATTAAGAGTATAATCGATAGAGGTCCGGTTCCGCTAAAGGTTGCGGTCAGTTGGCATATGTGTCGGTTGTGTGTGTGTGTGTGTGGAATAACGGCCGAGCGTTTTCGGTAATGTGTTTGCCTCTGCTAGGTCGCTTTTCGGGTAGAAAGGGGAGGATCTGGGAGTCTGGCCGCAATAAAATGAAGGGTCAGTCGGATCAGACAAGCCAGAGTCTGGCTCCCCATACCCTAGTGTTCCTGGTTAGCAATAGCGCTATCTAGCAACGCTCGGTAAACTTCATTTCCGAAGCGTTAAACGTGTAACTTTCGCCTCGTAGTTGTGCTGCTCCAAATCGCGGAACCGAATTTGTTCGCGCTTGTTTGTCGTCGACTTTAAAAAAGTGTGAAGAGATTTCTCTCCCCCCCCCCCCCCCCCCCCCCCCCCACACACAAGCATATGTAATTTTTTTTTCT
The DNA here is from genome assembly GCF_008692095.1 of Etheostoma spectabile. Lineage (NCBI taxonomy): Eukaryota > Metazoa > Chordata > Actinopteri > Perciformes > Percidae > Etheostoma > Etheostoma spectabile. Next base: position 9,307,247 of record NC_045734.1, read on the forward strand.
ACCCCTCCCAGTCTGCATGCAGGCTATGTCAGAGCCATGGTCGGTCACCTGAAGTTCAGGGTTTTTCCCCCCTTCCCTTTGCAGCCATTCATTGCAGACAGACTACGATCAATAACACGGTTAGAAAAAGGGAAACGACAGTTGGGATCTTCTAGCTACGTTGCTGAAAATAACGCGGTGCCGCAGCAGAAACCTATTGTTGTTGTTGATTTTGGTGGGAGGTTGGTTTACTTTTGTACGTTTGACCCTCCGTATCTTGGATGTTCGTATTGTGCCTTTATCAGTCCAGATAATAAAAAGCTGCGGTAACACACTCCGGCCACTAGAGGTTTGCTTTGATGGTAGTGGGCAAGACAAGGATTATTAAAGGAATTATCCGAGAGTGACATTTTCTGCTCTTGATCATTTGTGCTTAATACTTGCGTAAGCAAACAGCTCAATTAGTCACATTGGTATGCAAATGTAATGAATAATTGAGTGATTCATCTTCAACAACGACGGCTTGATACATTTATCCTATGACACTATCTTCTTCATTTCTTAAATGTCAGATCATGCCAGCTGTTCATCATCGCCAGCCACCATCAACAAGGCACTTAAAGTTGTCTCTTTTATTTAGTTACTTACATAGTTTTCTTTTTCATTTCAAAGGTTTTGAGGAATGAATAAGCTCCTGCACCTTTCGCAGTTTAATATGTCTGACACATTAAATTAAATGTACATTACAGAGTTATCTTCGTTGACTCACACACCCATAGACAGAAATGCACGTTTTAGTTTTATTTTGTGGTACTAATCACTGATTTGCTCAGGTGTTTGACCTAGGGCTGAACTTGGGAAATAGCAGTGGTTGGTTTGGATGCATAGAGGTGGAGACTGGGTGACTGGGTGTGTTTTTGTGTGTGTGACATTAAGTGACAGGGAGATATTTGGACAGTGAGTTTTCACTCAAATGCTGCATAAGGAGTAAGCTATGTGGTATCAGTCGGATCAGACTGATAAAATATATATATATATATATATAACTCTCTACAGCCTTTTTACTACCCCTCTGCATACAGAGCCTTCTTTTAGGGAGATTGTCCTCTGAATATGTTTTCCTCATCTGTTACCAAAATCTGTGTTTTCTGAAGCATAATTAGAGTGCGTTGTGTGTGATCATGAAATACGTGCAGTAGTTTGTTGTGACGGCCCTTCAGCTATAGTGCCAGTACCTAAAATATCCCTTCTTTCTTCATATACTTGTTAATGATTAGATGGAGAGTACAGTATGAAGTACAGTATGGCTCATTGGTACTTTTGATAAGCTTTTTTCCTTCCAAATAAGAAAATGGTCAACTGGAGTGAGTCACTGTGTCAACAGAGACACATGTATACTCATAGTTGATACACGTTTTGTGATATGACTCAGTTTGGCAAAATTGAAATAGATTTTATATTGTTGTGTAGAAGACATTAAACCATGTTTTAGCACCTAGGGTAATGGCATTTGATTGACCAATTCATTTTAAACAAGCCCTCCTTTTATAATGAATAGAATATGTAAGGAAAGGCTTTGAAAGGTTTAAATGTAAAATAATGAATAGTAAACCAGTTTTATTATGTTAAAAAAAAAACATTGCAACATATTAGGACAATTTTTACATCCTAAAATTAAAATGCATGAGGTTGTGTTTAAATTGAATTTCACACAGCAATGCTGTATGGATCTGTCAAACATGAAGTCCAATATTTTCTGTCTTTTGGGCAAGAGGACCAAAATTAGCCTGTGTAAACTTTTCAATTAAGCTGCTTTGTAATTGGTCAAGAACAAAAATACCCTTCACCCACCAATCTGGAATCATGTACTTATGTGTAGGCACCGAACTGCTGTGCCTGTGTTCCTGGGTTTAAATGAAAGCCTTTTTCTGATTTAGAACTTGTTTCCCTCCTCAGTCAACAAACTGTCACAGGAAAGTATGAATTTGTCAGAAGCTTTTTGCGCTTTGTTTTGGATCTTCCCACTCTAGAATGGAAGTGTCACCTCATGCCATTCACTGTCAGTCTGTGTGTTTTCATTATTCAGCCAACAACACCCTGGTGGTGTGCCAGCCAA
>NC_045734.1:9309351-9313674 GCF_008692095.1 Etheostoma spectabile
AATATCGAGCTTCAAATCTCTTCATCTGTGGTGAAAAAGGGCAAGCTAATACACTGGCTTTAATGCTGGAGGTGCTTTATCTTAGCACAGACCCAGATATATGGGTTGTGTAGCCCAGTGTGCACTGTTCTATTGTCTGTGGCACAGCTTGTGAGAGGAGACTATTCTTTAAGTGTGTGTGTGCACGGCACGTACATGTGAAAGTGAACAGGCAACCCTTGTGTTTTCGTGTGTGTTTCTCTGGGTACATAAGCTGGCTATGGAGGTCACAGTACAGTATGGCGCCTTCACTCTGACAAGTAAACATGACCTTTGGTGCCACAATGCAAACTGCCATTCTTTATGACCTTGCAGTGTGTTATTGTTTGTGTAGTTTTGCTGCCTTATTATTCACTCTTTAGAGTTAAGGTTAATGAAAATGCTGGTAAGGTTTGATGTTTTATGTTTGTGACTTTGTGATTTCAGAAGTGACATTAAATTATAGAGATGTTCTGATACCATTTTTTTCCTTCCCCTTGATTATCGGCGGATACTGTAGTAGTAGTAGTAGTAGTAGTAGTTGTTGTTGTTGTTGTAGTGAGTACAAATCTGATACTAGTGTGTTGCAGTACCAGTCAAAAGTTTGGACCCATTTTCTTCACTTGAATGGGAAAGTGTGTCCAAACTTTTGACTGGTACTGTGTATAACTTTATTATTATTTTTAACAGCTGTATACTACTATCCCTGTATGAATGTGATAGGATTTATATCATTGTTGTAGGGCTTGGCTCAGGTTAAACCCTTTAAAACGTGAAAATATACAGAAAATAAATGCCATTGAACTATTATCTAGTTTGACAGTCAGTTGTAACAGAAATAGAACATAATTTAACTACTTTAAAGTAGATATTCATCCCTTTCTTATTCTCAATTACGTGGTATCGACTCAGAAACAACTCCATTAAATAGGCTTATGTATTCATTATTGTTTGGGGAAATGTACATACAGTATTATAGCCAATGTTGTCAGTAGATCACACAAGTCCCCTGAACAGTTCTCCCCACCATCATCGTTGTTCTTGTCGTCGAAGTCTTTAAAAGAAATTTGGTGATTATAGACTTCGAGAGAGTCCATATCATGAGGAGCACAACCTTAAGTGCATTGGGAGGGACGTTTGTGTTCTGCTTACCTATCCCCCGGAAATCTACATTTAAGATGGAGAGATGTTATACATTTCTAGACAGATATCAACTCCTTTTGGTCAGCCAATAGCTGACTGACTGACTGGGTGGCTCTCTACCTTTCTGTAATGGCGGGTCGCTGGCTCCCTTCCACTTCCTATGCGTATAATGACCTTGGTGGGACTGGGGCTTGAAAAACATTGGATTAAGGGGAAAGGAAAATTAGAGGAGGTTTCCATTTCACTCTTGGCATAAAATTGGTGCGGTATTTCTGCCAAGAATCCCAAAACCTCACCACCACCACCACTATACTCCCCTCAAGCTGATGGGGCTTAGATGCTCTGGTGGTGTCGGGCGTGTAGAACTCAGGCTTTAACTTAGAAATGAATTAAAGGGCAGTGGAAAGGTGGTGGATGCCTCGCTCACTCTACACTGTCACAGAGAGCATAGAAACCTGCTTTCAGTGATCACTCAATGGCCAAACTGGACTCTCTTCTGTGTTTTTCAAGTAAATGAAAACACTGATGCAAATAAACAGGTAGTTGGGTAAGGTTTAATGGGCCCGGCTAAGCCTCAGGGTGTAGCTCTTATACACAAACGTTAACTTTATTTGCTACTATAGACAATTGGCAAGGCACATAAGCAGCTGGATGGTTTGTCGGTGATACATTTCAGGGTTAATGCAATAAATGTTTCTTTACAATGAATTAAAGCTCCCTGTGGGTCTGTCTGTTACTCAAGAATAACATGTGAAATAAGAATTTTCTTAGCATAACCTCTTTCACATTGCACATTGAAAATTGAATAGCAGTGCAGATCCTTGTATGGGGACGAGTGTCACAGCTACTTTCGTCAAGTTTTGGTTAAGTTGTCATTGGGACCTCCTGAGGACTGCCGTACCAATAAAAAGTATTTTGTAAAACTGCTCACAATGAGCGTAGTTGTTGAAGAAGACTTTTCACTATACCCAAATTTTCACGACCCTCTTAACCTAGTCACAAGTCCATTTAACTAAAATTTCACTTAAACTAGCAGAGAATAGAGCGTGATGTCGGACAAACTCTGTCTCATCATCCCCTTTGTATTTTAAACCCCTCTCTAGATGTCATGGCCCCATACAATGTTCCGGCCTCTAATAACTCTCAGCTCAAAATAGTAGCTGATCATTCAGTAAAGTCAGTAAAATGAGATATATTTGGACAATATGTTTAAAGATTCATAACTGTATTGTTTTAGGGTGTAGTAGGGCCCTATAAAATCCATTTTATTTTAATTTTTCGGATTTACTATTCTTTTCACTTCTAAAAATAGGCTAATTTACTGTATTAGCCCACCTAAATAAAAGCTAATTGGCTGCTCACCTATAACAATGTTAACGCTTGTGTTGTCTTCACTTTCAGGACCCTCTCGTATCCCTCGGGTCAAATTGATCCGTGACTTATTTGGGGTTTTAAAAACAATTCTGAAATAAAATTTCACTTCATTACCTATTAACAAATATTGTCTTTATCTCAATTTCAAACAATTGAGATAACATACTGTATATGTTTAGGGAATGCAATCAGTCTCTACTAGGACACAATTAAAAATGGAAGTGTGATTTGTTTTTTGTCATAAGGTTATAATTCATGTTAAAAATTCACTATGGAAAAAACATAAGTGGTCATATCTAGAGTAATTGAGTCAGGAATACATGTTTATCACAGAAAATAAGGTAAGGCCATTGATTTTTAGGTAGAAGAAATGTATATTTGTACCATTTGTCTTCTTGTAGAGGTCAATTTGACCCGAATACAATACAATACAATACAATACAAGGGTTAAGGGCACTCTGATCTCGGTTGTCAGAGGTTTCGTCAAAAACAACAAAGATTTTCTTTCCACGGATCTCTTGCAGCACTTTTTGCATGTGCTGGTCAAAGACCCGCGGCAGCTGGGTCTGCCTGAGGCTGCTGGCATTTTCTGGAAGTGCGCCTTGCAATGTTTAACAAGAAACGGACGTATCCTCTTCATTTTGTCAAGCGGTGTGTCAACTTCAGCACACATTTCAACAACATCTTCCACAAACTCCCGCCTTGCATCTGTTGAGTTGGTCGTTGCCTCAATGGTAACCTGGAGGGATTTGCCCGCTGTGGATTAAGCTGTGTTCTTGAGATGAACTTTTGATTTCAAATGGTTACTCGTTACATGTGTCTTTGCGGGTCCAGTCAATTGTATGTTGACAAAACTTACAAAACAGTTGTTGTCCAGACTCATAGAAGTCTTGCAGTCTGTTACTTGGCAGAAAAGCTCTAGTTATTGTCTATTAGCTAAGCTATGCTAGTAAAAGTCCATCTATCTAATATAATATAAGCAGTGTAGCAGAAGGAAATGAGAAGCAAAAGCTTGAAGATTCCCATTTTATTTAGATCTCCTGTTTAGGAGCATTGTGGATTGCTGGTAAATTATAGCAGCCCAGTGCAACACATCAGGATCAGACAAAACCTGTGGCTACATTGTTTAAACCAAGTTAGCGGAAGTTATTTGTGACATTGGGCTTTATAAATTTGACTTGGACTGCTAAATTGTTATTCTTATGTTGTCTCATAAACCACACTTGTTCGTGATTACACAATGTTTGAGGTCACTGGAAGGAGGTCTGAGTGTTTTAATTATTTAGCAATAAAAAAGTGTTTTCATCAGACGAGCTGGTAAAGTGTTTACATGTGCATGTAAGAGGCTAATTGTATTCCAGAAGTAGCTCACCCAAAGTTTTTAAGTTGCTCACATATTAAATGGCACAGCAAAACATAAAGTGACAAAGCATCTTTATTGAAAGAAAAATAATGTTCTTTAAAGGTCCCATGGCATGTTGGTCCCCCAGTGGCTAGAATTGGTGATGGGTGTAAACTGAGCCCTGGGTATCCTGCTCTGCCTTTGAGAAAATGAAAGTTCAGATGGGCTGAATCTTGCCCCTTATGAGGTCATAAGGGGCAAGGTTACCTCCACTTTGTCTGCTTTGCCCCCACCACCTTCTCCTCCAAAGCTACAGACTCAGAAATAGCACATACATAGGACATACATATAGGAAAGCTCATTGTGGGACTGGCTCTAGTGGCTGTAATTCTGCACCAAGGCTGAGATTTGGGAAAGAGACTTCAGATATGGTATTAGGGGACCAC
>NC_045734.1:9313684-9366339 GCF_008692095.1 Etheostoma spectabile
ATAAAAGCATCCAAAGAGCACCATGTCATGGGACCTTTAAGCTTTGTTTTATTTGATTATTAAATATTATGTTCTATAATAATGTATATGTTCAGCAGGAGTTTTACTGATTTCATTTACCTAGGGCTGGGTATTAGGGCTGCACGATATGAGGAAAAGATCTAATTGCGATAATTTTGACAAATTTTGCAATTGCGATATGAATCACGATATTGAAGGGAATGATCATGTTGTATCATTATTTTTATTAAAATTAAATCTTAAAAAAATTAAATGATTTATAGTGTAATTTTTGCAAGGATCTGTACCAAGAAAAGAGGTTTTCCTTAGTATAGGATTTGTAGGGCGGGACGTCTCTGCAGCACCACAAAACTTCATTCAGAGTGGTTTGACACATATTTTGTCTTTAACAAATATTGCACCTCTCTGCGATTTGCATATTGCACAAGTCCATATTGCAATTTTGATAAAATTGTGATTAACTGTGCAGCCCTACTGGGTATTTAATCTGAAATAAACACTTTTTGAGAAAAAATTGAAATGGGTTTTTTGCACCATTTATCAAAAACTGTCAAACCAAAGGTGCCAATGAATGCTTGGTCAGATTCTTGGTGTAGTTTAGTTGTTCTTTTATCAACTTTTGCCAGATTCATTTAGTTAGTATTTTATGTAGGTATACAGCTGAACACTAAACAGTGATGCAGGGAAGTTATTTTAATGACCAATGTATTAATATTCATTTATTCTCAATGCAAGTACCAAAAACTTTCACATCGTCGTGCATTTACCAGCAATGGTAAATCAAAATTAAAATACTTGCACTTTTCAGTTTGATTTGTTAGTTGTCTGCTTGCATCTTTAAAAGTAAATTCTGGGACTCTACCCTACAGTTTAGTTCAAATCGTAACACAAAAATAAACCGAAATGGTCAACTTTTAAAATGGTGAATCTCAGATGAAAACATCAGATTTTTCTTGTTTAGCATCTGGTTACAAGTTACTTAATTTAGTATCAATAAATTCGCTGTGGAAATGTAATTTTTCCTTCAGACCTTTATCTAATAATTTAAAAGTGCTTTAACTAAGCAGAAAATCCCCTGCAGCACAAAAGCAGGTATTGGTCCTAATACCTCCAGTACAGTACCTGCCTGTCTGCCTGGTCTCAATCAGAACCCCCTCTGTGTGGAATGGAAGTGCCTCAGCCTTGGTAACGATTTTTCCCGTGTTGACAAGTCACAACATGGAGATCTACAGCTCGGAGAGCAGCCCTTTGGCTACGCAAGAGCCCTGCTTGCACTGAGTAATAGCAATCTCACAGGAGTAGCAGGCTTTCAGCTGGCAGCAGTTCATACGGAACAGCTCGCCGGTGCAGCTGGGAAAGGCAGAGCAGAGTGGAGAGGGAGAGAGGAGCTGGTGGTGGTAGCAGTGGATATGGAGAGAGGGAGGGAGGGAGGAAGTGTAGAGGAAGAGCTGTTAAGAGCTTTGGGCGGTTTCTCTGTTGTTGTACCACACAAGTGCATCCAGGCCCTGCAGGACAAGCCTTTAACAGGCATGAGGGATGGAGAGCATGAGAGGAGAGGAGGAGGAGGAGGAGGCGGCGGCGGAGGAGGAGGAGGTGGTAGTCTGGGGAGCTGAAGCCGACCAGTCGTGCCAGACGCCCGCTCCAAACAGGGATGTGATTTATTGTTGGACTGTGTCTCACGTTTCACTCCTAGAAAGACACTAAAATTACATTGTACAGAGAGAAATAACTTCCTCAATTGTCTTAGAAGAAAGTCCATCGCCTGTGGGCTGTGAAGATGTTTTTGGAGCATGTGGTACATCTTTAACCAGTGTGTGAAATTGAGTTTTTTGAAAGGTTTTGGCATACCGCGCCATCTAATTTTAGTTTGTTTTTTTTTGCTGATGGATTCTGCTTTGGTCATTGCTTTTCGACTGTCCCTACAAACCTACTGCTTTAGCATTTTATACATTAACTGTCCATAAAACTTCTCTTTGAAACGTAGTTACCCAGAGTAGGTCATCAGAGTATGTATATTTCGTTGGGGGGCTTTAAAAAGGCTTTAGGCCAACAGGTTGAGCTTTGTTGCCCTCGCTGAATGTCCTTTGCACAGAGCAGTGCTATGAGATGACCTCACATCCTGTGTGGGTAGAGTGGGGCAGGAGGCCTCTTACACACACACACATGCAGACATACTCTCTCTCAAGCGCAGCCTGGTGCTAGTTAGCCTTTAGTGCACTAGCCAGGCTAACCCCTTCTCTCCTCTTAGTGTTTCTACATTGCACATTTAGGCAGTCAAGAGCAAGGCACAGGCTAATGTCTTTAACTAGCAGGCATGTCTTTAACAGCTGTGTGTCTGCAGCTTTTTGGGACGTAGGATCAGTTTTATAGGGAGATTAAGAGTACAGAGAAGGAGTGGGGGCTGTTACAGACACAGGATAGTAGGACCATAAGGCAGCGACAACTCTCTAAGGAAACAATATATCACCTCTAAAAGCAGAGTGGAAGTGTTTGGCTCTGGGACAAAAATCCTGAGAAGTTAAAATCATTGATGTGATGTCATCTCGGAAAAAGCCATTGTCAGTGCAGTGTGAGGTTATTTATGATGCTGAAAATGCAGGTGAGCATCTTGACTAATTCAGTGCTGTAGAGGAGGCTTCCCTATTTGCACAATGTGGTCATAGCATTTCGGAGTACATTAAACAAACAATGTGACTCAGGTCTCATCCCTCCATTGTTTACCAAGGGCATTTGGTCACTTGATTTTGTCCTTGTGATGCTAATGAGATTAGCTAATCGCTGGATATGTTATTCTGAGTGAGGAGCTCTTTAGCATATGGTACCTGTAAGAACCATAACCATACATTTGGGTGGCAGTAGCTCAGTCCATAGGGAGTTGGGTTGGGAACCGGAGGGTCACTGGTTCAAATCCCCGTATGGACCCAAAAAGTTGGGAGCGTGGATTGGGGGCTGGAGAGATGCCGTTCACCTCCTGGGCACTGCCAGGTGCCCTTGAGCAAGGCACCGTACCCCCCCGACCGCTCAGGGCGCGGTTCAGTGGCAGCCCACTCACTCTGACATCTTCCATGTATAGTGCATGTATAGGTCCTGAGCAGTGTGTGTATTTCAGGCCTGTGTGTGATTACTAACAAAAAGTGTGTACAAGTACAGTAATTTCCCCATTGGGGACTAATAAACAAATTATCTTATCTTATCTCTTACGTAGAAACATATCAAGCTGGACAAATTAGCACACTAAGGTAATGGATGAATGTTGTAGGTATCAAGCTATTCTAAAAACAAAAACAAGACAAAAAAGGGAATGTAATGGCTCAGCTCATGATTGCCCGTATGTTCCCACTCCCCACGAGTGTTTTGAATGGAGGCCATGTTGGTTCAGATTGCCATGTCATTAATCCCTCTTACTCTACAGGGGAGTGGTCAGCGGCAGATGTATTTGCACTTCCTCCAGAAGGCTTTCTAGATTAGCACAAATCCTCCCAGAAAAACTGTTTAAAAACCACATTTGGCACTCACAGCCAGACTTTGTGCTCATAGCTGGCCAAAGACAGCCATCCCTCCCTCTACAGCTCATTCTCTTTGAACCCCTCTTTTTTTATTTAATTATTTGTTTATCCCCCCCCCCCCCACACACACCTTGTGGTTCTCAGAGCTTAGCCCCTTGTCGATTTGGACAAGGGAGTGTAATTGTTTGGAAACTCAGTTCTGCCATTTGCATGCAGCAAGCAGCCACTTTTCTAGTTTCAGTGGTTTGACCTTGTTGTACCTGCCAGCCAGAAATGAGATCATCAGAGGAGTAGACGAGAAGCTGACATCTCTCCTCCACCTACCCATGGCTTTAAGTGATGGTTGTCATAGCAATCATTATGCCACAGAACAGACTCAGTGGGTGAAGGATGGCTTTGAATGCGGCAGCCTCAGGTCATAACCTGGTTATGACAGAACAGATAGACCTATGAGAGTTGGTTGCAGTACACAGTCCACACAAAGTAAACAGCCACAGACATCACATGTCAAGTTCATATGGATTTCGGGCGGGGGGGGGGGGGGAGAAATTACTGAGGCAATGTCTTTTTATACCTTGGAGAAAGCGAGTCAGGTATTGGTGTAACGGACAGGGGAAGGGTAGCATGGGACGAACAATGCCTCTCCTTCCCATCAGCTGCCCTGGCCAGCATTTAACATGGAGATTGGAAACGGAATAAGCTCTCCCCCCATTCTCCCTGGACCTGCATGTAAATGAGGTTAGCGGTTAGCATTTCCTGCTGTGCCACAGCAATTCTTCTCCCTTTCTTGCTCCCCCTTTTTCCTTTTTTTTTTTTTTTTTTATAAATAATGGCCTGAAAGTGCTCTCCCTTTCCTGGGGTAGGGACCGGGACCAATCCTGATTAGTGTCCCTGTCCTAAGTGACAGGCTAAAATCCAAGCAAGCACTGCCTTGGGCTCCGCTGCCAAACAGCCGTCAAAGCAATACCACCATAAAAAAGGCATCTTTCCCCCATCCCCCTCAATTCTCAAGATTCCCTCCCTCTTTTGCCTTCCTCGCTCCTCTGCTCACTCTCCCTTGTCGTCCATTCGGAGTGTCTCTAATAGACACTGCCTCCATTGCTCTAACACACTGTCCCCTTACATACATTACATGCATGCACATATAAAATTACCTCTCACTCTACAACCAGCTCCCACCGGACCTTACTTTGTATCCCCGGGTGGACTGGCTTTGATAAAGCCAAGTGTCCCTTTTGCCAGTAGGGTGATTTACAAACAATACATGGACGCTGTACACGCTCCCACCTTCCACCCTCCCACTCTCTCTCACTTCTCTTCCACAGACACACAATCACCTCTGCGAGGAGCTTCAGTATGCCAGAAAACTACGCAGCAGGGTGATGGCCTGTTCTTTTTCGCACTTGTTCCAAAGAATGTACCCTGTCTACTTGAGAATGCTAGCGCGACATCCACATCTTGGTTGAATGAGGTTACTTTGTCAACCGGAGGACAAATTGATGGGATCTGACTAGTATGCCAAGTGGCTTATAATTAGTAGTTTTCACACACAAAAAAATCAAATTAAATGGTAATCTGAGCTGTGTGTAAGACAGTTTTGCCTGATAGAAAGCAAATACGCAAAGGAGTTGTATTATTTGAACAGTTGCAGGCATATGCTGATTACTCAGTGTTTTGAGAAGAGGAATTTGTGAAAAATATTACTCTCTAATAAAAATGGTCACCATCACGCTGTCTTCTGGATTTGTTACTGTAGCTGTCTATTTGAAACATTGTATACAGTACACCCTGTAAAACAACCACTGCTGCACAGCAAATTGATCTGGTAATGTCGTAATGCTACCAAATATATTTTTGTCCTAACCAGCATTAGGCATTTATAGGAAAAGAGTTTGTTTGTTGTGAGCACTTATGTGTCAGATGCATAATTTCTTGCATTTTTTACACATGCATGAAGAAACACTTGAGTTTCGATCTACCATTTGTGGTGTTTTAAAGTGTGATGCATGTGTTTGCCTGTACTCCGTTTCACAAAGAAGGATGCCACCCACATATGCCTATTCCTATGAGAGTCTTGATAAATATGAACAGCTCTTTTTCACGGAATCAAGAGAGTCCGTGTGGTCTAGTGTTTGGACACTAGCGATAAGCCCCATTTATTACGCAACCTGTGAATGAATGTTTGTTCAAGCCATTGTGTTTAAAAACTTCCCGCTACATAAGTGAACCTTTTCTTTTTTACCTGTTACAGTGATCACTTTGAGAACAATTCTACTGTATGTGCATATTCGGATTTAGACCAATATTCAGTCCCTTAGACACAACCTTGGACATGGCTGGGCTCTGTTACGGCTCTATGACTACCGCCGCAACAACTCTGCCCCCCATTCAGTTTTCGCAACTTTTAAATAAACGGCAAAAAAGAAAAACATAAACATTTTTTTTGGTCAGAAACGGCAAATACAACATTAATAAAGCACAGCTTTTATTTATATATTTCTTAGTAATTAATTACTTATTGATTAATTATAAGTTTATTAGCAAAGATATCAAGGGAATGTAAAGCACAGTTTGCAGTGTTGTGCAGGAAAAGTTATCTGTTTTCCGGTGCGCTTTGTGACGTTGAATGTGTCGCACCAGTCTACTAGCTATGGGAAAGGAGTCAATCTATTTTTACAATGTTTACCGGTGTTTAAAAAACACGCACATACACGGGAATTTTGTGGAAAATGGATTGAAGAAAACGATTGAAAAGTAGCCGCTGCTGTGCTGCACAGCACCACGGAGGAGAGAGAGATGCTTTTGATGACGTACACGTTTATTTTCTCTTTAACAAAGGCAAAAAGGAAAAGGATTTTCCAAACACTTCTTGTCTATGAATATTTTTGTGAATTTAAGTTATAACCTTCTGGTTTCTTTTGTTGGGCAATGCACAGCAGTAACAGGATATCAATTAGATGTGTTGAAATTAATCTTTGCATCGCGATGCAGACCTGGATGATTCTGCATCAGTGCAGAGAGAGACCATATTCGATTATTGCCTAATGATGTTAATTGTTTTTTTCCGGGCGCTGCTTTTTTGTTTTTGCATTTTGTCTGCTGTAGTCAGGAAATGTCTTTTTTCAAGAGCAGATCCATTAAAAAGGGGAGGAAATACATATCTGACTGCTTGATTTGTTGATGAAAACCGTGTGTAGCAATATATAATAATATTGAGGAGGTGACGCATCGTGCAGTGACCAGGGAAGATTAACACCCCTAATATCAATATCCATTTTGGGGCTCCGACACATGTCCATTAGTGTAAATGCTCACAACGTTCTAGTTATAGTTTAGAGCCCGACCGATACATCGGCGAGTAGGGCTGCACGATTATGGCCAAAATGATAATCGCGATTATTTTGATTGTGTGTACGGTATGACAGTATACTTAATTTGTTGTGGTCGCTGTTGTAAACCACTGAGCAGAACTATTTGATTAGATTAAATTATTATTCAGATGTTTGTATAAAACTGATGATTAGTCAAAAATTGACATTCCTTTCTGGTTATTTTATGGATTGATAATTTATTTACTGATGGCTGATAGCTACCATTGACATTGTCTTATTAACAGTTGGCTAGTTAAGCTATGTTGGAGGCTTGTCATTACGAAGGGGATGGCCTTGATGACTTGGGTAGCATGCAACAAATTGACACTAAAACATATCATCTATAGGTTATTTGAGAGACGTCAATAAAGCCAGTGTTTTCAAGTTGGGGAAGTATCTAGACTCTACCATGGCAAATGAATGCATCATTCTGGTGGATTTCCTATTGTTCTGCTTTTATGTTGCACTTTATTGTAGACATTTTAAAAAGAACAATACAAAATACACAAACATGACTTTAGAAGTCTCTGAGAGCATGGTGCAGAGATTAGAACGTGACTGCCCTTTGTCCGCTTCGTTGAAATTGGGATTGGTAGACGGAGATGGGATCTCATGTGTAGTAGATGTTTTGATTCTGTTTTGGGACTGTGACAGTGAACATTGGCCCATTTTCACTCACCAATTAGTGTCATTAGCTGGATACTGCAGTTTGCTTCAAGCCTGGCTTGTAGATTAGGGCACAAAATGATAATCCTTTAATCATGTAGGGAGATGCTCTGTGTTCAACTGCAGAGGGTTTTGTTAAAATAAAATAAGTTCTTAAATTGCAATATGTCTATTTCTGGTCGATTAGTTACCCAAGCAGGCTTTCCTGTAATGAAAATATTCACACGTTTGCATCAGGATGTTGTTGTGAAATGGAAATTAACTCTGGAATGTGGGATAAATATTAAATTGGCCATAACTGCGGGAGCCACATTAACGACACTGCTCATATATAACATGATACTTGGAGGCAAATACATCTGAGTTAAAATCAGAAGTTGGGTACATTATGGTCATAAAGGGATGGACATGGTCAGCAACATACTCAGGTAGGCTGTGGCGTTGCAACATGCTCAATTGGTACCAAGGGCCCAAAAGTGCCAAAAATATTCCCCACACCATGACACCACCACCACCACTGAACCGTGATCAAGGCAGATGGATCCATGCTTTCATGTTGTAGACGCCAAATCTGACCTCCCATCCCTGTCGCAGCAGAAATCGAGACTCATCAGACCAGGCAACGTTTTTCCAATCTTCTATTGTCCATTTCGATGAGCTTGTGCAAATTGTAGTCTCAGTTTCCTGTTCTAGCTGAAAGGAGTGGCACCCTGTGGTCTTCTGCTGCTGTAGCCCATCTGCCTCAGTTCGACGTACTGTGCGTTCAGAGATGCTCTTCTGCCCACCTTGTTGTAACGTGGTTATTTGAGTCACTGTTGCCCTTCTATCAGCTCGAACCAGTCTGGCCATTCTCCTCTGACCTCTGGCATCACAAGGCATTTCCGCCCACAGAACTGCCGCTCACTGGATGTTTTTTTCTTTTCGGACCATTCTCTGTAAACCCTAGAGATGGTTGTGCGTGAAAATCCCAGTAGAATTAGCAGTTTCTGAAATACTCAGACCAGCCCTTCTGGCACCAACTCATGCCACGTTCAAAGTCACTCAAATCACCTTTCTTCCCCATACTGATGCTCGGTTTGAACTGCAGAGATTCTCTTGACCATGTCTACATGCCTAAATGCACGAGTTGCCGCCTGTGATTGGCTGCTTAGAAATTAAGTGTTTAACGAGCAGTTGGACAGGTGTACCTAATAAAGTGGCCGGTGAGTGTATATTGAACACTCATATTCAGATGTCACAACATTAGAGACAGAGTAAATAATATTTTAGTGATACAACCCATTCTATAATGCAATACAACAAGACACGGTCTGTCCGAAGAATGTGTGTGTAAGTAAGTTGCACACTAACTTCCAGTCCAGGTTGTTTTTAGGGCAGGACAATAAAGTAACTAATCAGATTCAGTTGCTATATCCTCTAATCGAAATATTTGTAATTTGTCAGTTTATGCTGCAAAGATGCAATAAACATACAACTTCTCGCCTTCCAGCAGTTTTAAGTCCATAGCTTTGATGACACATCTGAGGGGATGAGCAAGTTTTTTTTTTTTTTTCTTTTTTTTCTTTTTTAACATGAGATGCTAAATATGGAAGGGAAAAATAAACCAGGGGGTAAAGTGCACTTCATCTGCAATGAAGAATTTCAGAAGTCTGGGGCTCTCAGTCATATCATTCTCTTCCAAGAACACTTCTCCTTCCTGTTTCACCTCTGGCATGCTGCCCAAAGTACCCACAAACCACGGAGGCCAAGGCCGAAAATACACAGATGGTAATTTGCACTACATTTCAATAAGACTCAACCGCCATTAAATATAGCCCTGCTGCCTGCGCCCTGATCCTCTCTGAGAGTATCGCCTCACCTCGAATTCCAACTAAGAGATGAGCTCTTTACGCCTTTGTCAAAGTGTACCAGTTGTATGGGATGACAGAGATAGTTGGAGTGAGAATGAAGGAGTGGATTCTTAGTTTTTATAATATCTAACACGAACCTCAATCAATACACTGGAAGATTTTTTTTCCTCCTGGGTCAAGACATCGTGTCAACATAATTAATTGCTAGAGGGATGTTTAATGGTTTAGCTTCCTCTTGCATGAAAGAAAAATTAGTGTTTTTAAGTCACTTACAAGGAGGGCCTTGACAACTACTATTTTATTTCCCACATACTGTATATACTGCAGGCATGTAAAGAAGTGGTGTTACTTCCCAACACAAGGCAAATGCTATCACACCATCACCAAGTTCATCAAAAGTAAATAAGTTACCTGCTCCATTGTGTGATATTTGGCTTTAGTGATCACATCTTGTTGGTTGTCGTGTTTCATCAGCTTCGTAATGGAAGTAACACGATAAACGGAGCAATTTTCATGTTGTTCCTGCAAAGACAGCATTTAACAGATTGATGGCGTATAATTTCATGTGAAAAGGGGGGGGGGATATGTCTGCTAGCTCCCACACTTCCAGCTGGATTAATGTAGAGCATCTGTGCTTAATATATTTATTTTTAATATTAGTATTCCTGGTTTTGAAAAAGGGAAAAGAGGGAAAGGGATGAAGGGAGCGGGGTGTATAAGAAGAAGAAAAATTGCGTGTGTAAAAGAGAATAAAGGTATTGAGAGATTATGGAAAAGGGGAAAAAAGCGAGCGATCCTGATCCAGTGTGTCCC
The DNA here is from genome assembly GCF_008692095.1 of Etheostoma spectabile. NCBI lineage: Eukaryota > Metazoa > Chordata > Actinopteri > Perciformes > Percidae > Etheostoma > Etheostoma spectabile. The sequence continues at coordinate 9,323,912 of NC_045734.1, forward strand.
AATTAATGGAATTACCTTCCTCCTTGAGAGGAATGTTAGTCATTTGCAGAGACGGGAGTCCGACAGTAGAGCATCTCTCAAACCATATTGTCCAGCAGGCGCTAAGAAGGCAGCCCTGACCGCCGGGCGTGCTCATTAGCATAGCCCGCGGCCGTGGCAACCCCTGCCAGGGCCCAGCCGGGCACTTAATTACCGCTGTGGCTCCTTCCTCGGTACATCCATACTCACTGCCCTCCCTCCCATGTCCTGCTCTACCTCCTTGACCCACCCCCAAAGACACACACACATGCACACACCAAGACCATATCCCCCTCCCAGTCATAGCAGAGAAGATGTAATACTAATAATTTTGCAGATGGAGATGTGATTGTTTTAGTTTTGGTATGTTGTGGCAGTCTTTTATGTTATTTAACTCTTTATGGCTTTGCGGTCAGCAATTTCTGCGATTTTAGTGGTTCCCTGACCTGCACTACTTTGCTCTAGCTCTTGCTCCCTCTCTCTTTTCCTCTCTTACTCTCATTGCTACATTAGCTCATGGGCATGACTCTTGTTTTGACATTGGCACAGTATTGATGCACCCCTGTCCAGCCTTAATCGGCTAATGGCCTCCTCTTCTTTCTTATGGAGCCAAATCAACCCCTCCCTTAACCATCCCTCTATCTATCCCTTCCTTCGCATTCCCATCTCCTCTCCCCCTACTCTGTTCAGGCCGGGGGTCAGTGAGGCCAATTTTCATGCCTGGCCAGAGAGAGAAAGAGAGAGAGGCCAGAGAGAGAGAACCTTAGTAAGGTTGGCTGGCTGACTCTCATACTAAACTCATATGTATATGCACACACACACATACAGTACATGCACCTTTCTCTGACCTAGAAAAGCCACGGCCAAAATAATCCTGCCAAGTTCACAAGTGGAGATTGACAATGAACAAGTACTCTACCTGTAATGCCAAACTGTTTTTAGCTGTAGTTACAGGCTGTGAGCTCCTTGTCTGTTTTTTGTGACAGGTTAACAAAATACACAGGTTTCAAAACAGTTCAAGTCACAGAGGTGCTGCATCAAAAATAATTTTAGCTGCTCAGTGTACATCTCTGTTCAAGCTCAAGCCAGACAGTTTATTCTAGCTTGTCTCAGGCCTCACGGTCTTCTCTTTATGTAGCCTCAGCTTGCACTTTGACTTGTTTTGGCTCTCAATTTGTCTACAATGTGGTGGCGCTATACATCTTTGTGGCCCAGAGAGAAAATCCCCCGCTGCTGCACCACTGAATCACCCGTGTGTGAGTGATAACAGATCCAGACTGCTGAGCACCCCGCAGCTGTTTGTCTCAACATGCAAGTCATCCCTGCCATTACACCACTAAATAGTTCCTTTTCAGTAGCAGACGCTTGCCGCCTGGACCCGTATCTCCATGCTTCCATCACTGGGGGGGGGGCAGTTACTGTCGCAGAGCCAGCCATTGTACTGGAGTCAAAGCAATAGAATGTGTGCCAGAAATGCAGTCGGGTGAGGACTTTAGCATTAAATCACACTCTTGGCTGTGGCTTTGTAGTCTAAACTGTAATATGTATGCACGTGCATTACAGACGTGCTCAAATTTGTTGGTACCCCCACAAAAAACGAAGATGCACAATTTTCTCTGAATAACTTGAAACGGACAAAAGTAATTGGCATCCAATTATTTATTCATATTTAATAGAAATCAGACTTTGCTTTGATTTTTTATTCAACATAATATTGTAAATAAGAAAACAAATGAAATGGCATGGACAAAAATGATGGGACCGCTAACCTAATATTTTGTTGCACAACCTTTAGAGGCAATCACTGCAATCAAACGTTTTCTGTAGCTCTCATGAGACTCTGCACCTGTTAAGGTAGTTTGGCCCACTCTTCCTGAGCAACTGCTCCAGCTGTCTCAGGTTTGATGGGTGCCTTCTCCAGACTGCAAGTTTCAGGTCTTTCCATAGATGTTCGATAGGATTCAAATCAGGACTCATAGAGGCCACTTCAAATAGTCCAATGTTTTGTTCATCCATTCTTGGGTGCTTTTAGCTGTGTGTTTGGTCATTATCCTGTTGGAGGACCCATGACCGCGCACTGAGACAGAGCTTTCTGACACTGGGCGTACGTTTCGCTCCAGAATGCCTTGATAGTCTTGAGATTTCATTGTGCCCTGCACAGATTCAAGGCACCCTGTGCCAGGCGCAGCAAAGCAGCCCCAAAACATAACCGAGCCTCCTCCATGTTTCACTGTAGGTATGGTGTTCTTTTCTTTGAAAGCTTCATTTTTTCGTCTGTGAACATAGAGCTGATGTGACTTGCCAAAAAGCTCCAGTTTTGACTCATCTGTCCAAAGGACATTCTCCCAGAAGGATTGTGGCTTGTCAATATGCATTTTAGCAAATTCCAGTCTGGCTTTTTTATGTTTTTCTTTCAAAAGTGGAGTCCTCCTGGGTCTCCTTCCATGGAGCCCACTTTCGCTCAAAAAGCGACGGATGGTGCGATCAGAAACTGACGTACCTTCACCTTGGAGTTCAGCTTGTATCTCTTTGGCAGTTATCCTTGGTTCTTTTTCTACCATTCGCACTATCCTTCTGTTCAATCTGGGGTCGATTTTCCTCTTGCGGCCACGCCCAGGGAGGTTGGCTACAGTTCCATGGACCTTAAACTTCTTAATAATATTTGCAACTGTTGTCACAGGAACATCAAGCTGCTTGGAGATGGTCTTGTAGCCTTTACCTTTACCATGCTTGTCTATTATTTTCTTTCTGATCTCCTCAGACAACTCTCTCCTTTGCTTTCTCTGGTCCATGTTCAGTGTGGTGCACACAATGATACCAAACAGCACAGTGACTACTTTTCTCCATTTAAATAGGCTGAATGACTGATTACAAGATTGGAGACATGTGTGATACTAATTAAAGAAACTAATTAGTTTGAAATATCACTATAATCCAATTATTTATTATCTTTTCCAAGGTACCAACAAATGTGTCCAGGCCTTTTTAGAATATCTTTGTAGAATAAGCAATAATTCATCTCTTTTCACAGCTTCTTACTTTATTCTAGACATACCAAAGGCATGCAAGTATACATGATAAAAAGCTTTTAATTTCATCACTTTTCAGGTAGGAATGACAAGCATTCTTTAATCAATGAGCTGTAAGGGTACCAACAAATTTGAGCACATCTGTATGTTTGTCCCCATGCGTCTGGTGGGCAGAGCTCAGACGAAGACCCCTTAGAACTTGGGCTGGAGACCATGACCTTGGGAAATGTCATTCCGCCCACGGGGGTGGCTCGCCTGTGACATAAAGCCATGGCAGTGGAGTGCATTAGTGCACTGTAGCACTCTGGCAGAAGCCTAGTGGTGTAGTGTTCAGCTGTACCTAACCCTAAGGTCTAAAGTGAACCTAGGAAGCAAGAGAGTTCAGCCACAAAGCTGAGACCCTGGGTCAGCAATCTAGCGATTTCCCTCTAACCACATTACAGCCATTAGTGGCTCTTGCTGCTTTTCACATGTCACATGGAAATGGGTCAAGCCTTGCCCTGCATGACTCACTGGCTCTTTCTCCCTCTCTTTCATTCTTGTTAACCCTACTCAGGTAGCAAAATTACTTCAAGGAGTATGGTAAAATTGGGTTCACAATCAGCACATGATGTTTTCAGTCACCTGGGCGAAGGGTCAGGCACGTTGTTCTCATCACTCTCTTAACAGCTTGCATTGTTTGTGTAGGCCTACATGTATGGGAAGTCTATTAAGCATGCCTTCATAACTGGGTTGGAGAGCCCTAAGGCCATATTTATTACGGCTGCCTTGGATTTTGGCATCTGACATTTCCTGTCAGCTTATGGTTATGTGTTACTGGAAAATGTAAGATGTGTGAGAGACCATGATGAGAAGATGTTTGGAAGTGTGTAAGCTCTGTTTGATATCTGTTGCAGCAGGAGAATAGCGGTCATAGTGGGTTGCTATTGTGGTCACCTTTGTGGATCAAGGCAAGCCACGTTGGCCAGATGTCAGCCAACTCTAATGATCCCAACAGGTTGCTGGGCCGGGTTGCCTGGCAACCGTTTTGCCTTTGCCTGTAAACAGAGAGCAGGCCCACCAGGCCTCTGTCAGGGTTGCGAGGGTGAAGACAGGTTTTGTGTGTGTGTGTGTGTGTGTGTGTGTGTGTGTGTGTGTGTGTGTGTGGGTGGTGTGTGTGTGTGTGTGGTGGTGGGTGTTGGTGTTTGTGTGTGTGTGTCATTTGAAACAATTTTTTCATTGACACATGTTTTTGCAACTGCATGAGTGTCAATTTTCTGAGGAATCTCAGTCAGTTCCTTTTTATCAGGTTGTGTACAGTAACCCAAAGAGCTGCGGATAAACAGTTTTGACATTATTTTTTGCCCAGGCTTGGTTCTTTTGACATATTCTTATGGAGGTTTGTTAATATGTATCAGGAATATTCACTTCTCTTTGTTCGCCCTTGTCTGGCAAGCTGTAATGTTTTGCTTATGAATATTGATACATGAAGTGTATATTAATGACCCTTGGTGACCTTAACCCTATCCTTATTGGCTCCCTGGTGGTATCTGCAGGCTCATGAATATTAATCTAGTTCTGTAACCTCCATTACCCTAATCTTTGCTGTCTAGCCTCCCCGAAGGACCCGTTGTCATGGTAACCCCTTTACTAGTCTCCTCCAGACCAAGGGTGGGAAAAATACGTTTAAAAAGGACAGAAAAATCTAAATTACTCAAACATCTTGGATGCGCCCTGCATAATGCAGCTATTGTATAACGATGAGGTGAATTTGTGTGTAATTTTAGTGGTCTCGCTGAGCAATGAAGTGTATATTTTGCAGCTTCAAATGGCCATTCCACTTGGGTTTGGGCATGTAATAGTGTTTGGTAATGTTCAAAATCGTGGTTTCCGTCAGGCATCCTCATAGTACAGATCACTAATTGCTTTGTATCATCAGACAAGCAAGGATGGGAAATAATAAAAGTTAATAGTAAATAGTTCTTTCCATTGTTACAAGCTGTCTAACCAGAAGCTATGCCTATTCCTTCTACTTAAGTCTTAGTAAAGTTAAAGTGTTTGATGTAGAGGAATTCCTAATCAGGATACTCAAGTGTTCAGATGAAAGAGAATGCCTAGTCTAACTGTTCACTAAAGCAATATGGTCATATTTATGTCCCAATACTTGCACAGCATTTATTTCTATTCACTCACAGTCAATTTTATGTTCCCTCTCCTCTTCCAGATGTGGACAGCAATGAGGAAGGAGGGCCTGATGACGGTCCTGTGGAGGAGGAAGGCTGGTTTGGGAATGCTTCTGACACACGCTCAGAGTCGTCGTCCTATGGAGATACCCAGGATGAGCTCCTCATGGCCAGGGGCTCCTCTCCTGATGAGCGGCCTGGAGTCAGCACTGGGTCCGGGGACCACGATACCTGTGGAGGTGAGAGCTCATTGGGTTGCCCCACACCCGTCCATCGTGCCTCTTTGGAACTTCTTGGACTGGATGGAGGTGCATTCTCGGCCCAGGACACACTCTCCTCTGTGGTATCATCACTGTATGGTGAGGCAGCATCTCGGGCTCTGGGAAAACCCCTCAGCAGCAACCTAAGGCGCCTCCTAGAGGCTGGGTCGCTGAAACTTGACACTGGGGAGGTCCTGGGTCGGTCATCCAGGGGAGGTGCTGGGGGGGAATCTCCTCCAATAGGTTTAGCCCCACCTCTGACACTCTCCCCATCTTCCCACCATGCCCAGCAGTTAAGTGCTCTAGCCCGAAAACTGGCCAATAACAACAACAACAGCGGCTCAGCCTCACCAGCCTCCTTGGCACCCTCAGTCACCAACATTAAGCAAGAGCCCCTTGACCCCTTTAACTCCATCACCCCTAGTAATGGCGGTGGTTTTGTATGGGCAGGTGTTGCAGATAAATGGCCACCGGCCAGTTGCTCCACGCCATGCGGCTCCAGCCTGTCCCCAGACTCTGCAATCCAAAAGTTAAAAGCAGCAGCAAATGCTGTACTTCAAGACAAGAATGCCGTGGCCTCCTCCTCAACAACTTCTTCCTCCTCCTCCACCTCTGCATCATCTGCAGTGCCCGCCCTCGGAGCCAGTGGTCGAGGAGATGATGTGGTGCGCTTTGATGCCTTCAATTCTCCATTCAGCCCACAGTCAGCTAGCTCCACCCTTGCTGCGCTTTCCAAGAAAGTCAGTGAGCGGAGCCAAGCCTCGTCAACGACCAGTGCTGCTACTGACCACCAATCCTCAGCCAGTTCCTTTCTCTCACTTGTGTCAATGACCTCTTCTGCTGCCTTGCTCAAAGAGGTGGCAGCCAGGGCAGCGGGAAACCTTCTGGCAGAGAAGAAGGATGCTTCCTCCTTGGCAACTGCTGGGGTCCTCCAAGAGGATGTGAAACCCTTGTTGGACAAGAACCAGAAGGCTACCACACCCTCTACACCCACCCAGAGCCTGGACTTGCTCTTGCCCTCTACTCCAAAGAGCAGAGGCAAGCCCAACAGCCAAGCAGGTAATCTAAAGTCATACTATATGCACAGCAATTAATAAATGCATAGTAGTAGTAAAACTACATTGATCAAATGGTCACACCAATAAAGATAAGAATAGAGCTCAACTTAGGTAAGGTAACATTTTGGATAGGTTTCCAGTGAAAATATTTTTTTTTCTTTAGTGAGTGACAGTTACAGGACACTTAAACACACTCTATTGTTGCCTTGTGTTAAAAACTTAAGATTAACCAAGGTTGCTACAATGAATAAAATGACCTTATGTCTGTGTAGAAGAGAGACACTATGAAGGTTCAAGATCATTTCAGCTGAACTCCAATGGAAGGTTTTCATCTTCCTTTACATACCGTTTTCTTAACAGAATCTGACAAATATGCCAGAAGTATCTTCTGTGTCAATTATACTTCATCCCTTTCAGCATTTGCCAAATAACTAATAACTTATGTCATGACATGCAAATTAAAATTGATTAGTACTGAGTAGTAAACTACAGGTTTACTCGTCACCAAAAAAAGGCATCATTCTGATCTTCAATGACATGTTTTCTCTGGCCTTGTAATGTTTTTGTTCTCACCTAACTGGTGCTAAAGTAGCGAGTAGTGTAGCCTCAGCTTAACTGTCAGCCGAGCAGAGAGCATAGCCGAGAGAAAACAGCCCTGGCTGGCCTTCTAGTCTGGGAAATGGTCTGTGGGCTCGACGGGGGGGTTTAGACTGAGACCTCACTGCCTTCCCAGACCAGCTCGTTTGTGCTCAGATCCGCGTGCTGCCAAAAGGGGGCCGTCAGTGTGTGCTCGGCACAGTGGGGAGCCCTGGAGTCCATATCCATCTCGGCAGCCTCCTCCTGGCTTCAAACCCCACTAGCCAGAACCCTCTGCACTGATCAGCACAGCAGACTTAAGGCCAAACACATCATACTTTCCACTGACTGGATACAGATGCATGCACACACACTCTCTCTTTCTCGCTCTCTCCCCCCCTCTTATGTTCTTTCTCTGTTACTCACAAATGGCCATGTAGTATATTCTGTAAGTGTACTCGGATGTAGACATATAACCAAACAAGGGTGCACACAAAGATCTCACTCTTGCACAGGGACCGAGAAAGCTTCAAAGTACAGGCTCTTGCTAAGTAGCCTTTAGGGAGAATGGAATGTTTTCAGGGAGATGGATGGGCACTTTTGAGGGATTGTGTCGCAACCCCGCCAAATCTAAAATGGCTGGATCAAATTGACTACAGACAGATGAGGCAGTCGATGTAATATTCTGTGATCTGCATGCTAAAAAGGGGGTCCGCTCTAACCCGCAAGCCGTCAAGGTCGAGCAGCGCGGTAAAAATGCAGGTAGTTGTTTGGTCGCCAGACTGAAAAATGTGACCTTGATTATTGATTGTCATGTCTAGTTTTATTGTCGTCTCTTGCCAGTCCCACTATAAAAAAACTCTACTGCATTGGCATGTTCTGCACTTTGAATATGTACAGAAAGCTTTCTCCCTTTTTCTACAGCATAGAAACAGTTGTCTTAAATCCTAAGATGAAGGTACTACACTGACGCACATTGCCATGTTTAATTTCCGCTTCACTCAGCTCAAGTCAGAATAAGCACAAGTCATTTTTGCATTGTGATCTCTGCTGTGCTTGAAGAGGTTGGGCCGCAGATGGCGGTTTATTGTTGCAAATAGGCAGTCTCGAGGTTTTACACCTCAGGTCAATGAATGGCTGAGCACAGTAATTTCACCAAACACTGATTACCAGATGTTTTTCAAGGAACGGCACTGGAATACTTATGAAGCCATCCTGACAGGCCCTTGTAGAATTTGTAATGCAATCATGCCTCTTTCTAATAAGACCAATTAAACGGTAATGGATGCCGGATATGAAGCCAACAACAATAATCGGGCTACTAAAACATGCTTGAGTTTTTACTTCCATTGTTCCATTGCTTCCAGCTGGCATTTCCCTTGATAGTTTTCACAATTAGGTGTGGAGTAGTAGCCTCTTCTAGATCTGTGAATACTGTAGTCAGTATTTGGAAAGGCATGGTTTTTATTTCTTAACAGTAACAAAGGTGCATTCCATGCACTAACACACTAATGACCCTAATGACTGTTCTTGTAACAATGTTATTTTGTGTCTTCAAGGCTCTCCTGAGGATGGTGGCAAACCATTCCAGTGTCCTGTGTGTGGACTGGTCATCAAACGCAAGAGCTACTGGAAGAGACACATGGTCATCCACACAGGCTTGAAAAGCCACCAGTGTCCATTGTGTCCCTTCCGCTGTGCTCGCAAAGACAATCTTAAGTCCCACATGAAGGTGAGATGATATGGATTTTCTTCATTTTGTGACCCTGCACCTCTTGTCACCCCCACCCATATCATCTTTAATTAGTGGCTATTATGGCTCTTGAAATATAATTGTTAACATTAAAGGATATGCATGCTTTAGTTAAACGTGTAATAAATCCTCTACATGGCAATTCCATCTAAGTAAACCCTGCTGCATGTTTGCAGATATATTTAACTGAATTCAAGAAAAGACTCCTGTCTTTCCTCTTTATGTCCTGTAGTGCCAGAGAGAACAAGGGTATTTGACACAAACCTGTCCTTCTTTTCCAGGTACATCAGCACCAGGACCGGGGTGAGACATTTCAGTGTGAACTTTGCCCCTTCACCTCCTCCCGTCACTTCAGCCTGAAGCTTCACATGCGCTGCCACCAGCACTTCCCCCGCACAGACGTCAAGGTGAAAGAAGAGCTCACCACCGACACTGAGGGCGAGGGCTCCCTGATGGGTGACAGCAGCTCCGCAGACCTGAGGGGAACGGAGGTGTCCCCGCTGCACTCAGACACCCAGCAGCAGACATCTCCCTCGGTCGAGGCTTCCTCCAATCACGTCCACATCAAGGAGGAGCAACAGGAGAGAGATCTGTCTGTGCTCTCCCCCTTTAGCATGTGCAGGGACCGTCCTAATAGCAGTGCCAACTCCCTGGACCTACCTGGAGTTGGGGTAGGAGTCGGGCTCAGATCCAGTCCCAGTGGTCCAACCACAGCCTCCCTCTTTAGCCCTGACATCACTACCAAGACAGCCACTGACCTGCTTATGAAGCTTTCAGGTTGGCATAAATGTTTTATATATTTTTTATAAAATGAAAAATGCAATTCAGTAGATCTCTACTAGAATGTCGGCAATTAGCAAGGAAGCGACCATTTAGAGAATAAGAATCAAAAAACAGTATATATTTATATTTATATATATTTTTTCTGATTATCACCTAATCAATTAATCAACTAATAGTTTATGCTGTAATTCAGTCAATATGTATATTTTTGCAGACTTGGGAGCCTATGTGTAATTGCGGTAGCAGGTAAGAGCCTATGGAAATTAAAAGCGTTAACACCAGTCTCTGGCAGATCATCTTGTGAAGTGAACCCAGATGTAAGGAGGAGGTGGGCAGGTGTTAGTTTTCTTTTGTTGCCATCATATAAAAAAGGAAAAAAACACCAATGTACAGGACATACTGTACTGTAGTTATTACTTAAACAGTGTCCACAGACCCACTACTAGCTTGATTCCTGTTATCATAACTGTTTTCTTTATTGTATCGCTTTCTCAACTTGACTTTGCAGCTCCAGTCATTGCAGTTTAAAAATACAAAAACAAGTATCACTTCTTTCAAATTTGAACATGAAGACATCCCTTCTGATCTCCAGCTAGATGTTGTCTTTTCTTTGCCTTAAGTTTTATTTTATTCTTCACTGTCACCAGAAATAACATTCCTAAGAAGTGTAAACAGTTTAATGTTTATTGTTTCGGGTCAAGGCTGCAGTATGTCTATTTGAGCAGTGTTTAATGGATTCTAAAACAATGGGAGCCTTAAATGACAGAGTTAGCTCGAACCTTTTACTGAAAAGACTGTCTGCGTTTGACAGTGGAAAATACATTAATGTGTTAAGATGTTTTATGGGCATTAACATAGCAATCAAATTTAAAATCCTGCTAGAGTTTTCCTTTTATACAGTAAATTGAATAGAAATAGTTGACACTATATGTGCCAGCGCTGTGTGGGTCTTGTTGTTTTTCAGACTTTAACTACCATTGTGCATTTTCAGGATATCAGGGATGCCTTCTCTTGTACACAGGGTATGTGTCTCTCCCATGAGCATGGTAGAAAACTAGGCCATGGACTTTTAGCCTTCTCACAAGTACCACATTTTAAACTGGTTAGGGCAACACCCAAGGAATACAAAACGTACCCTAAGGACACTGATGTTGAGGAAGACAAAATACTTTATATTTAACTAAATTTTAAGTTTTAGCAACATTGTCTTGCCAGTACACATACTCTATATGGACTTTTATATTACTATAGGAAACCATAGTAGACACAGATACAAAGGCTTGAAATATTCCAGTACTATAACAATAACAACCTGCCTAGCTGATGCAACACTGGTGTAAACACAGGAAGGATGTCATCTATGAGATCTGAATTTGTAGATTGATATTCAAAAGATGACAATGATAGAAGCTCAATACACGTACAAATGGTGGATATTGTTAAGCCCAACACATCTGATTTGTTGTCATGCCACTTCTGTGTTTGTTAAAAGTGTGTTGGAATTAGCAAAAGAGAGGAGACATTCTTAGCATAGTTACAGTATTCCAAGCATACCACGAAGGAGTAAGTAGACTGAGAATGTTCTGATAATGAGCATTTTTCTTACTTTTCAAAAGTAAAGCTTCAGTGGCTTTATGACTAAACAATGCTTTGCTAAATGGCTAACAGGGATCTTTTTTTGGTATTCATCAGCTCAAGTGCACCTCATGCAAAAACAGTGTTTCATTGTGTGTATATTCATGATTGGTAGCAACAGAGTAGAACATCCACATAGAAATCAACTTAAGTACCACTGAGCATCACTAAAGTCATGACCTAAATCAGAGCAAGTACAGAATATTCACATCTCATTTTGTAGATAAATGGTCTCTTTTTTGAACAAGGTATTATCTGCTTAAAATGTAATTACAATACCCAAATAATATTACATTCTTCAACCATTTTTGAGATTATTTATCCATCCAAGGTTGAATACTGTATTTTCTTTGGCATTTTTGGCACTCAGTTAAAATGACACTTGATGGCTGCCCAGTAGTACATCCCCAGTCTTTTGCTGTTGGCAACTGATTAGCTCCACTGAAGCCGTTGGAGACTAAATGATTTGCTCAAGGGCACCTCAATAAAAGTTGCTGTGGGATTAATCCCACATTTTATCAGTTGTCAGGGGAGTTGAAGATCTGTAACCTCTAGGCATCTTTCTCCTGTTAACAATTCTTTTTGCCTGTGTGTTGGTGTTATTATAACTGACAAAATTGTGACACAGTTTATTCTAAAGGTTGAATAAACCTTGATCCTGACGAGATCAACTGAAAATGACAAGTAGAAGAAGTCTGTTGGGAGTGCTGCATTAAGGATTGTTTACATAGAACAACTGTACTCATTTAAGCCTCATTTAAATATTGAAGTTTCCCAAGTTTTGCCCTTTCTTGCAGTTAATAATGACTACCTGGTTGTGTGCACCTCAATATTCACTATTTCTTGGTATTTGTAAAGTTGCAGTGTGACATGGAATTTGTCCCCAGCTTTCCGATACAGCATTATTTTAACAACCTTGACAAACATGCTGCTCTAAGGTATACTAGGACCGCATTGTGTTTAGATGCATTTCACCATGTTGCAAAATATCAAAGGATGGGCTCAGCGAGGATGGCAAGATTGATGGGAAAAGGTTGACCGGGGTTCAACGTCGGGGTCGGGGCTACGGCTGCCACTCTTCCACTTAATGCTGTGTAATTAGATTGAGATCTTGAGCGAGGATGGGAGGAAAAAACCCTGGGAACATTAGATTAATTAAAAATGTATGCATAATTCATAATTAAAAAGGAATTCATAATTTGAAATGATTAGCGCCCTCAGCGCCATCCTGCGACCCCGCCAGGATGCACAGGGACTGGGCCAGCTTAGTTAACTCCCCCTCGATCTCGCACGCCCGGGCTCCACATGGATGCCCCCTGGGTGCCAGTTGCACTTCACTCCCAGACTGCACAATCAAGTCCAGGCAACTCCCAGAGGAGCCAAGATGGCTCCTCACAATGTCAGTCCAGTGTCAAGTGGCGGACATCTTAGTCGGGGCATCATTCAAGGAGAATGAGGAAGAATATAAAAAGACAGGACGAGAGGACGTTGAACTTGAATGCATGATGATGAGTTTTAATGAATACTGCTTCTTTGATCACAAAGTTCTCCCTTTGTTGGGGGGCAAAACGAAAGATAGAGGTTTATGAAACTGAGAAGAGCTGGGCTCAGGTCTTTGTGAGACTTACCCATGCCACTGAGCAGCCAGGGAGGGAGAGGTGAGGAAGTTCCTCCTGGGACCTCTAGACTCTATTTCTTTTGACCTCCCTGCCAACCCAGATTGAATGTGTACACGGGCAGCTCATCCCTCCTGCTTTTACACTGCTGTCTCAGAGCCTCAATCCCACAAGGCCTGGGAGAAGGAGGGTGGAAGAGGGGGAGATGGAGGGGGGTATAAAAAAGCTGGACAGGGAAAGATAAAAAAGAGACAAAGTGACAGCAAGTGAGGGAGAGGGAGAAAGAGGCAAAGAGGGAGTTGCATCGAGTTCCCCAGGCATAAAAAGTCAGTGAACTCTTCCTGACCTCTGACATAATAAGCATATCATTTTTGGGCTGTCCTGCTTTCCATTGAGTGTTATAGTGATACCCTTTGATTTTTATCCTTGCACGCTGACACAACCGTTAGCTATCTAGTGTGATCCACATTTTGATTCAGAGATGAAAGCCACAGAGGCACTTTGAAATGCACAGCCCCTACCCTGTGCCCAGTGGACCCTGAGTTAATAATGACCACACACACACACACACACACACACACACACACACACACACACACACACACACACAACACCCCACACACACACCCCGCTGCGGTGACACAGGCACAACGAGCTTGACCCTGGCTGGGTGTGAATAATTGGCATGCAGGGGGTTGTGGGAGGTGTTGCATCTGTCATGATGCTTCTGCAGTTGTCTTATTTATCTTTTTTCCTGGGAGAGGATATTGCATGCAATGCTTTGCTACACTGAATTGATTCCCAGGCAGAATTTTATCAATGCACATGAAAAATCTTGACTAATTTTTAAAGGATTTTTAGAAATCCTGCATTATCATGTCATTAACCAAGATATATATACATTATTTTTGTTTTGTTGTATTATTTAATTAGATTTAATATACATTTTTATATTTCAACACCAAAAGCGGCATCTATTGAATGTAGTAGTATGTATAGACGTGTATTATAGAAATACTTTGGCTTTGTTGCACCATCGCTTAGTTGACACAGAATTTAGAAATGTCCTGTCTTTAGTTTTGTCACTTGTGAGCATCTAGATTTCATCTGCATGTCCCTTGCTTTCCAGCTCTGCATGAGCAGACACAGGCAGGCCTTTTGTGTGTGACCTCTGGTCCATACATCCCCACTGCAGCCATCAGTATCACTGTCCAGTGTCTAGCACACTGTCAGCTATTGTTGGGTTCTCAACCTGCCCAACGTAGCCCCGTGTTTTTTGTTTTTTTTTTCCTCCGGGAGAATACAGCAGCCAATTGTCAGAAGGGAGCGGGCCGGCGTGACAGAGGTGGAAAGCTAATGAAGTTATTTGACGGCAGCCCTGGCCACGGAGCGAGAGGTGAGGTGGAGTGGACAAGCGCCTGGCAGCGAGACGGATGAGGCACGAGAGAGAAGCGTGGTGAAGGGGGAGAGAAACAGGAAAGAGAACGGCAATGAAAGTAGCATTGGTGGCAGGTGTCAGAAGGGTGTGATAACATGGAGACAAACTGATAGCATCATCAACCCTGAGCTAGAACCAGCCGTACAGTATCATGTGCAGAGGGCTGACATTGGCCTGGGTATGTACTCACACAGGCAAAACGCTCACAGAATAGATGCCCAGTCACCCAGAGATGCCCATGTGCTCCTCAGATCGGTGTTCACTTCACAAGCTGATCTGCCAGAGACTGTATGCGCATGATGCTATTGTGACTGTGAAATTCTGACCGACAAAAGGCCAAAGTGTAAGCTTGGCATTGCAGGCTGAATTGTTCCTGTTGGTAGTGTGCTCTGGCTTTTTGTTATTGAGCCATCAGCTTAGAGGAATAAAAAAAAAAACGTGCCCATTGGATTAGGCTACTTAATAATTCATTGGGCTCTGTAACATAGATTCTGAGTGGAAATAAACTCTATTTATAGCAACAATCCAAAAGGTCACTGGAGTGGTGTGACTTGGTGTGTGATTGCACGTCCTGGGGTTGTTTCGTTCTCATAAGGCCACAGAGAAGAAGAATTTGGGAATCTTAAGTTTGTGTTGAGTTTGTGTTTGTCTGTGGCTTTAGTGCCGCCCAGCATTTGTATATGGTTTGACTGCAGCATTACACAGCGCGCATACTGCTGTATGTGACAACATAAAGTAGGGATTTCTCCTAAGATATATGTAGAGTGTAAAGTGTGTGCATGGGTGTATGGGATAGTGTATTTTTTGTGTGTTTGTAACGCGGTGACCAAGTGTGCTGTCCCTGTCTGATCCGACATGGCCCAACACGCTTCTAATTAGAGGACGTCCTTCCAGGTGCTGACCAGGTTATACTTAGCCTGCCCGCTGACATCTGACGGTGTGACATTTCCAGCTGGTGCCTTGTGCGACCCTGCACCACTGCCCCTGAACTTGAAGGTCACCCCCCCCCCCCCCCCCCCCCCCCCCCCCCCCCCCCCCCCCCCCCCCCCCTCTTGAACTGCAAACTGCCATAGTGTGGCACTGTGGCATCGTGGCACCACATGGGTGGTCAAAACACCAGCACCTGTCCCCTTTTCCTGCCCCGTATCCCCTGTCCCTGAGCCCTCTACCCCTCCGGCATAGATCATCATTAATCAAAGGGTCTGGAGCCGGCGCAGATTGATGATGCGGGCAGGGGGCGGGTGCCCTGTAGCGGTTAGAGATGTTAGGTGAGACGGTAGGGTGAGGAGCGGAGCAGATCTCTGCTGGGGCCAGAGGAGACTGGACAGTAGTCTGCCCAAGAGTGATAGCCTCTCTCTCGTTCGTGTGTGCGTGTGTGTGTGTGGGGGGGAGGAGGTGTAAACTGATGATGTGTCAAGGGTCGGGAAGAGGGCTCATAGGATATATAGATTTGTTTGTTGGTATCCTACTTGGCCACAGTTAAATTGTATTAGATGAGGAATTTAAAAAATATAAATGATAAATGTTAATATGATATATACATTTTAATAATTTTTATTTTGAATGAATAAAGGTAATAACAGAGGTGAACCAGTACTAATACGTGTAGCTCCTTAGCAGCTCCTCAGCTGTGGTGTCTGTTGGAGCAGCAGCGAATGAATCTGTTTATTTCAGAAAAGAATGCATGACCCTTACAATTACATCATATTACGAACGTATTCTGCTGTAAGGAAAAGTAACTCTTGAGGTGCATATATTTTTACAATTAACAAAGGCAAATACAGAAAGCAACCTTTTCCACATTTGGATATCATTAGCATATGTTATAGCCTGCCTTTTAAACTTCACCATAGCAACCAGGCTCTGCTTCGTGACTCACGTGTGAAACTGTCTAAATCACAACACCACCGTTGCAGATACTGTTTCATCCATAGTGGCTTATTTGTTTTTTACTTTTGGCAAACAACAACATGCTAAAATTTCTGAGATAATACGGTTCTACACACACTTCTACAAGCTTCATGGTTGCTCAAAGCAGATAAAAATCTCTTTCCAGACTTCCTTCTATGGCAGGTCTCTATTATCTAGTTAACCATAATAAGTAAAAAAAAACAAATTACAAAAAAAACAAAATCATTATTTTATAAAACCAGGAAAAAAACAACTATTTTACATTTACCAATAATGTGACATTGTAATATTTTGCAACCACATAACTTGCACACACATTCATGTAAAGGTACTTTATTGTCACATACACATAGATGTAGCGAAATTCATTCTCTGCATTTTATCCGTCCAGCCATTTACAGCGCCCGGGGACCAACTCCAGATCTGCATCTGGAGAACCTAATACATGTTTTTTTGATGGTGGGGGAAACAACTCCACACAGAAAGGTGTGGGACGACCTGGATTCAAACTTCTTGCTGTGAGGCCACAGTGCTAATCATTGGACCACCATGCTGCCTATATGCTGCATATAAGTGTTTCAAGTTTCATGTATTCAGGTCTGTGCTGCCAACAGCCAATCCTCTCAATGAAGTACTTAGTGCTGTACTTGTTTCTGAAAAATGGGTTGGTGCACCCGTTGTAAATCAGGTTACAATAGTGGACAATAGGATTCTTTAACCTTGCCCACGGTTTCCATAGTTGCACTGAATGAAATGAAGATATCAAGTAGCTTTGCACAGGCAAACATAATACATATTTTAAACATACTGTATATCTGCAGTTTCTCTCACTGTTCTATAGCCATTTTAAATGTCCACAGTGTTGTAAGCCTTAGCCTATTTAAACCTTTATTTTAGTGCAGAGTGTAGTGGTACGTGCTGAGAGACACAAAGAGGCGCTTGCCCCTCTGTTCTTTTCTTGGCGGCTATCGGAAGTTGCTCCATGTCTAATTATTAATTATTCATCTAAGGCGGATTAGATGTGGCCCAGTTTCTCTTGAAGATGGCTTTAGAGCAGAGGGATCCATGTGACAGTTCACTCTCTAACCTAGGCTACACACTGCAGAGATGGCAAAGACTTCAGCTGATTGCTATCGCGCTCTACAGAAGTACAGGAATTATTTCATGTCCTTACGTCTGAAGAGGATTCAGACGCGTCCGGGGCAAGAAAGGATAAGGAAACCAGACTTGAAGTAGAATAGGGCTGAGAATAAAATGTTAAGAAATTAATGGGAAGGGGAGGGGGTAGTGTGAAGGAGAAAAGAGGAGGGAAATAAATTGGAAATTTGTTGCAGATGCCCTAAAGACTGAGAGGACAGTCATGAGGTTGTACCGTCTGTGTTGGCCCACAGCACACCACCTGTGGTGTCTCTTGCAGCAATAGGACTGAAAATCCACTGTGTTCCATTTAATCTACATTTTCACGTATTATACTTTTATGTTGTGCATATATAGTCCTTTTCCCCTATAGGAAATGTTGATTTAATGTGCTTGTAGCATATAAACACAACCGATAGAGCCTTACCGACACAAATATTTGGTTATTTAAAAATCCGATATATTGGCCGATTGTACATTTTAAAAAAATCAAAAAAAAATCCACAGAACAGAGAAACATCAAAATATATTAAATTTCTGATGAAATCTATAAAAAGACAAACTTAAAGTATAACACTTAAAGCCCTTTGAATAAAAACACAATAACAAAAAAAAAAACAGCCAACAGGGACGTTGTAGAGTGCCCTCTGGTGGACAAACTATTCAATGCCAACAATCACTTTATGGTTGACTGTCTGTTTTTATTTTATTTTTTAAATATTCATTTATCAGAAATATTTATTTGTCATTATATAGTAAATGATTCTGATGAATGAATCTTTAAAAAAAAAGAGGAAATTATTATTAATATTATGTTTTTCCATTGGCCAATATAAATGCTAATACAAATTGTTTCAACCCGCCAATATATCGGTCGGGCTCTAATAAACATTAAACTTCAGTTTAGTTTCAGTTAGCACTATAATACATTTAAGATGCTCACCACTGGCCAGAGGTTGAGTGGTATACAGAATGCAGTATGTTACCCTTGGGTACAAACAAGTCCTAAAAACCTTTTGCCATTCACTCAGAGCTGCAAATATTAATGAATTAGTTATCAACTATTAAATTAATTGCCAACTATTTTGATAATCAATCGGTTTGAGTCATTTTTATGAAAAAAAATAAAGGAAATAGTCACTGATTCCAGTTTACTAAATGTGAATGTGTTGCAGTTTCTCCTCTAGTAACTCATCTATGACAGTAACTAACAAGACGTTGGAGAACACTGATATACATTTTTCCCCATTTTTGGTCATTTCACAAGCCAAACAACTAATTGCTCAATCGAGAAAATAATCACCAGATTAATCAATAATTAGTAAATTGTTAATTGCAGCCCTAAACTCAGTAAGTAATGTAAGGCAGATGCAGTAATAGAAGGAATGCAGAGCGTACATATGGCCTCTTATTATTTTTGTGTTAAACTTTACATACACCTTCCAAAATACCCAACAAACCTCACTTATTTGGTTACAATCAGTATTTGGAGCATTTCTTTTGAAATTCTTTCTTAATTTTGTCTCATTCCTTTGATTTCTTTTCTTTCTGGCTGCAGCAGCCAACCAGAGGGAGACGCTCAAGTCTCCATTCCACCTGAAGGAAGAGTCCAAAGTGGAGGAAGCGTCGAGCCCTAGACCATCCTCCCAGTCCCAAAGCCAGGTACAGCCAAGCTTCACTGCGGCTTTCTGCCAGGACGGGCCAGTGGGGGCTGCAGCGTCTACAGAGCGCCCAGGGTCGCTGAAACCAAGGGATGGAAGCCCAATGGATAAGAACAGCTTGTTGAGCCAGGATATCAACGTTAAGGTGGCCTCTGAGCTGCTGATTAAGCTTTCAGGTAGGGTGTGTGCATGTATGGATCTGTGCATGTTTACGATAAGGGGGAGATGCAAATGAGCTTTATAGTTCTCAAATGGCAAATGGGCCTATCCACACAATTAGTTATTCTAAATCCAAGAAAAAAAAAAATATATACATTGTGTGTGTGTGTGTGTGTGTGTGTGTGTGTGTGTGTGTGTGTGTGTGTGTGTGTGTGTGTGTGTGTGTGTGTGTGTGTGTGTGTGTGTGTGTGTGTGTGTGTGTGTGTGTGTGTGTGTGTGTGTGTGTGTGTGTGTGTGTGTGCACATATACTATATATGTATGTATCTATCTATGTATGTAAATAAATTTTAACTTTTCTACAGAAGTATTTCTAGGAAAGAACAGGCCATGTGTTACCATTATTTGTTGTGCTGGTCGGCTGTTAGAGTTTCAGACCAGCCAATAGCAGCTCAGGGTTAGCTTTAGGCCAGAGGTATGACACTGACTGCCATTAAAGGGTCCTGTTGTTTTCTACCATGGCACACCTAACCAAGCTGAAATTGGGGGCTTCTCAAAGGTGAGCAAAGTGTACCTGTGGGTAAAAGTATGTGGTGAAATAGTAACTCTGCTCTAGATGGTGGCTGCGGAGCCTTTGTATCCTCTGTGATGATATTTAGGTGACTTGTCTTGACCCTTCATTTTCTTTCTACAATAGCATGCATCTATGGTTTACTACAAAATTGTGAACAAAAAGCAGTGCGTTTAGGATCAGTTTTGCTTTGTGTTGTGCAGTAGTTTCCTTTTCAAAACAAAACTTTCAAATAGCAGAAGATGACAGATAGTTAAACAGTAAGATATTTGACAGCATCCCTTGACCTGTGTGGAACACTAAACTCATCCAATGAATTAGCTTTTACAGCTTCTGGTTTGAGCTCCGCAAGAATGTTGGGAACGAGTCCTCAGACAGGCACTCTTTATTTTGTAGCACTCTGCGTGTGCTGCTGCACCTGTGTTGTTGTTTTAACAGTTGTTTCAATTACTATACACTTTGTGTCACTGCTAAATAAAGTTTAAAGCTGCTGCGTATTTTAGCCTACAGTACATCCAAAATCCCTACTGAATGCAAGGTCCAGTTCAAGTGTATTATGGCCAGGTGTTTGTCCGCTGTGGGCTGCTGGAGTGTATCTCTCACGCAGTCAAGAATAAAATTGGCTGAAGTATGTATCAGTATGTACCAACAGAGATAGCTTCCCTAGCTATATTAAAACATTTTTTTTCCTGATGCCAGTGTGTGTGTATGCTTGACGGACACCTCACACACCAGTTGCCATTGTTCTCTCTGGGTTGATTGGTGTTCGAAGTGACTCATGCTGGCTGGTAGCTCTGTGGTACTACACGTGTGCTGCTCAACTGCCTGCCCCCGGGTCACGTTTCCCTGTGTGTATGCTTTTGTGTGTGCTTTTGAGGAAGACAAAGATGACATGATAACCTACCAAGAAAACACATTTAAGATACTGGCGTTTGTGTTAAATCAAAACGACTCTGAGAGAATGATGTGGGCAGTATGTAATTCCTCTACTGTACTGCCTTCACCTGTGTTCTTTGTTTCATCACTGCTATCCCTCTTTCTCTCCCATCAATTCTGGCGTTTCCAATTCCTTGCACTGATGTTATCCTGCCAGTTTATGTGGTTCTCAAGCAGCATGGCCGGCGTTTATCCCCACCCATCACTTACACTAGCTCTGCAAGGTTGACCTAGGTTAGGGAAATATGCTGCAGCGTTCATCCGTCCGCTGGCTCCCTCTGCCCCCTCACACAGTCCTCGGAGCGCAGTGCCGTCCATTGCCATGGCAACAGTGGGGGCGGTAGATGGAGAGGGCTGTCTAGAGTGACAGCCTTGACAAGAGTCTGGACCCTCAAATGACCCTGGGGGGAAGGGAAGGAGAGAAAAAAAAGATGGCGAGGAGGAAAGGAGAAAGCCAGGGAAAGGTCAATGTCGTTACAGTCACGTGTGATTACGGTCATGAGGTTCAAGGCCATTGGCACAGTAACCTCTCTCTGTCCCCTGCTAAAGGTCAACCCCAGACCACAATAACCCAGTGAGGATACTTAAATAGGGAAATCACATTGGGGAGTTTTAGACGAAGCATTGTATTGGTTCTAAACCTCTCTTTTTGTCTGTCAAATGTCTCATTTCCTCATATTTGCTTGTTGTACAGAAAATGAACACAACCTAATTAGATTTCTGCTACACATCCTTCTTCGACCATGGCTTTGGACAGTCCGAGCAAGTGAGGTTGTCATCATTACTGCCCATTGTGCTGTAACGTTACTTGCATCATTCCTTTTAACTAGGTCACTTCTACTTCTCTTCTCTCTTCTTCGTCCCCCTCTCTCCTTTCTTCCATATCAAACATTGGTTGGTCGTGTTGAGTCGCCTTGCATGCACTACCTCCCCCACATCTGTTTAAAACCAGGCTGCTGGTGTCTAGGGGCTAATTACGCCAGGCTAAATAGTCCCTGGCGCCAGAGGCTAACGTGTCCTAGCAGATGGGCACTGGTGTTGCAGGGCAAGGGGAACATGGCGTCACAGTAAGGGAGGGAGAAGGAGGGGTACAGGGCCCTAGGTGGTGCCCTGGCAGACTGGCATCGTGTGGGTAACAGCCGTGCCACCCACTCACCATCCAGCCACCCTCACTATAGGTGTGAAATCACACTTTGTACTCCCTTAACTCGTTCCTCATTCCTTAGGAACATGCCTTCCATCTCTGAAGACATTTCACTGGACCTCTCTCCTCTACAGTGCTCGTTACCTTCATAATAAAAGTTGCATCAAGCAATATTGACTACTAAGGAGCAATACGACTTCAAACCAAACTGACAGCAACACATTTTTTGGCTTGTGTGGTTCTTTTTGTTAATGATTATTATAGAAAACAACAACCGACTTACACACCCAGCATTAGCAAAGCAACATGGACCTTCCATCTGAGCTTTTTTCTGGTTTACCATTTTAATATAGGTTTAATATTAACTGGTGTTAATGCCTGGTTTGGTCCCCTAGCTCTAGTGATGGTTAATGCCCATGGCTTTTTAAGAAAAGTGTATTGTTTTGATTTTTTTCTGTGCGTCAGAGCAATTAGCTGCATGCAGCAAGAAAGAAATTGGAAAGTGGGTGTTGATTCCCCGAAGCATTGGCAGTTCTTACAACAGTGGCCAAAGCTGATTGATTGATTGATAATTAATGTTGTTTGTAATCAAAGGATGCCAACTCCACCTGGCTTTCCCTCAAAAGATTTCACATGATTGCCTCTACTGTAGGAGCCACATCTGAGTGACATACCACATGCTGTCAGCCTACAATGTGGACATCGTCACTGTCAACTGTTATCATCTTACAGTTACACATCAATCCCATTAAGAGTTTTGGGGGGGGGGGGGTTGTTCTGCCTAAAAGTCAACTCTTGACTTGCTGCTGTTACATATAATTAAAACATTCCCTGTTTTAATTCTGCTGCAACACTTCATTTTGCCATCAAAATGTAACCAATAAAGTAGCAGAATACCATCCATGTTGTAAAAGACCAGCCTGATGTAATGGTGTAATGTCTCTGCTCTTTGATGCAGCACTTGTTACAGACAAAAAACACACATTGTACATCTCCGGCTACCTTCAGGTAGCGGTTGGGATTTAGTCAACCAAAGTGGAAGGCTAAAAGCAGTTTAGGATGACCGATGCCGACAGAATAATTGACATTGTTGGTTTTTTCTACATGTGTCTACTGGTTGTAGAATGTGTTTATTTACTTGATTTAAAATTCCCCAACACCTTGCCTTACACTATCTTGTTTGTATGGAGCGTGCATGTCATAGCACTACTCCTACCTACTCCTACCATGACAGTAAAGCACAATTGAAGGTTAGGAAAACGTATCAAACGTATCAGCAACTGTTAAGTGACAAAAAAAGAATTCTTACATAAATAAAAGTAAAACAACAGAAATAGTTAAAAT
Source organism: Etheostoma spectabile (assembly GCF_008692095.1). NCBI lineage: Eukaryota > Metazoa > Chordata > Actinopteri > Perciformes > Percidae > Etheostoma > Etheostoma spectabile. Next base: position 9,347,101 of record NC_045734.1, read on the forward strand.
AATATGGGAAGCCTCAGTTTATTTGGCTTCCAGGACAAAACGCTACCAAGCAAATTTGTTTATACTACAAATATATGTATGTGTGTTAGTGCTGTCAGTTAAACGTGTTATTAACGGGGTTAACGCAAAACCATTTTAACGGTGTCAATTTTTTTCTTGCGAGTTTAACGTTCTTTTTTGGCCTAACAAACTTTGTAGTTTTTTTTCACATGCTGTTGCAACAACTAGTAACATTAGAGAAACTACAACACCACACCGGATCTAGCTAGACGGGAAACATGCACGCCGCACACACTTGTTTGGGCTTGTGAGCCGGCCAAAGAATAGTAACGTTACGTTTTGAGTGTATGGCGAGCGCGATACACCAAAGTAATTGGTGTGTTTTGTCATTGTGAACTGAGCTATCATCGCAGCACGTCCAGTCTGAAATACCACTTGATGGCCAAGCACTGAGCGGATGTGAACTCTCCACCCCCTCATCAAAGTATTTTTTCACCCTTTGATTGATTGACAGTGTTACATTGTGTGAGAGATTATTTACTCCAAGTGAGAATGTTACGTGTTAAATTAAACACTACAGTAGGCTAAATGCCAAGGTTGTTTTCAATAAAAAAAAAAAGCTGATCCACTTTTCCATGTTGATAAGAGCATTAAAATGAGAAAAATTAATGAGACAAAAAGAAATCAAGGGACATTTAGAATAGAAAAAAGTGTGTGATTAATTGCGATTTTTTATATATATATATATATATATATATCTCCCTTCCCCTTTTTTGTAATGTTCATTATTTATCTATACAATCACATGAAAGGATTCACTATTTACTCCATATGGATTATCAAAGCAGGCAGTAATCAGTTCACCATTTGAATCCACAACACTAGCATTACTGTACAGTATTACGTTATGTTAAGCCCTACACTGCTCTGACGGTGTCCTCACCATGACCTCTCAGTGTGGCCGCTCGCTGACCTCACTTTACTCCCACCCTTCCCACTTTCACTTCTTTCTTTCTGTCTCACTGGCTCATTATCACTGCCTATGGTTCCATTTACAGAAATGCAGTTTTATATGCAGATGTGATTGACAGAATTATCGAGGAAAATCGTTGGTCGCCTTTTGTCTTGGCCATATACGATAAAACGTTCCTAGTCTTGGATCACCTCTGGCTTGTACCAAATGTTTTTTGTTTAGGACCATTTTTATAAGGCCCATTATCTTACTCCTTATGGGCTGTTTATCAAGCGTGCCGCTATAGAGTCCGATGTAGCTGCAGCTTGCAACTGTTGGAAGGCTGAACTACTGAGAGCTAGCTGGTTGAGGATCAATTGTAGCAGCAGCTTGTCTGTGAAGTCTGCAGGCAAGGCTGCTGTGGCTCCCACATGACATGCAGTCTCCACACTGCAGCCTTTGAAGCACATGAACTCTTCACCCCTGTCTGAGCAGGTCGGTGAGAGAGAGAGAGAGATGGGGCAGGGATGGAGAGATGTAGAATAACAGAGCAGAGAGAAGGCTAGACTAGGATAACGGGGGGCGGGATGGGGGGTGGGGGGGCAGAGAGGTGGAGAGGTTGTCATTTAGGCTCGAGCCATTCCTCATCCTTCCGTCCTCCCCCAGCTCTTCTCTCTCATCCCACTTTCTTGTTTCCTCTCTTACCCTCAGGTGTTTCTGGCGCTGTTTGACAATTTCTTTCCCTTTCTTTAACCTTCCTCCTTGCCTCTTCTTCTGACTATGTCCCTCACTGCCTGTCTGTTCAAGTTTTTGTTCCTGCGGTATTGAAGCATCAAAGTGTTGCAGTAAACTGACTTTGCATGCATGAAGTCACTAATGGTGTAACTAAGTGTTGTTACAAATCTGGCCTGGGTCTGTGCCTTCCTGCTGAATATTCTCAGCAAAAAAGGCTGTCACGTCCACGCAGATTCAAGTAGACACTTGAGGTCAAAGTTGATCACTAAAAACAGAACATCGCACAAACCCCAGTCACTTTCATTCTGACTCAAAACTTGAGTAGTACTGCATCAGAGGGAGCAAGGTATGTACATATATGCATGTAAATGAACTTGGTTGGCATACAGATCACATCGGCACACATTGCAAAACCGTGCAATATGTTTGCCATTAAAAAACCAAGTGGAGCTGAAAAAAACTCATTTAACCTAACTAATCAGAAAAAAGCACATGCAGAGCTTCATGAATAGGATCTATATGCATTTGTTTATCCAGAGACATGAATGTTAAGGACTGAAGGCAAAAATCGAACTAAAACTAAAAGTTCATTGCTTATTTACTACACAAACAGCCAGTATAACAAAGATGTGTACACGTGTATTTAATTGTTATGACTGCTCCTAAATTAGCAAAACATTTGAGCAAATCACTTTTGAAACCTTCGTGGGAGAAAAGATCAATAGAATTTTTGCACTAAAGGTTTTTTAAATTGTATTTATATAGAACAATATGATGTTGTTAACAGTATAGACAGTTACTTTGGACCATGTTGTCCCAATGATTAATATTTTTCAAAATCTAGGCCAAACTTGAACATGACAACGTAATAAATTAGATTATATCTAATGAAATAATACCAAAGAAGTTGGTTTCCCTTGTTTCTCTTATCTCACATATAATACCACAAAATTGCCACTATGTGTTGGCGTGTTTTTGAAAAATCACAATGTAAACCACCACATAGCAGTTTTCATTTTCGGTGTATCATACAAATGTATAGAACCACATATTACTTGATAGCCTGTAGTTTAAATCTATTTTATTTCCCATAGTTCTTAATAATGTTTTTTTTTTTTTTAAAGGCATATTTTGAATTAATTAACTAATAATATTCAGAGAAATTGGAGCAACTCTGACTTTAGGGAGAGGCTGTGATATTTTTTGAGAAAGGGCACAGACACTTTTGTACAGATGCATTCTTCCAGACCTGATCTGTGGCCTAATGGCTACTGGTATATCACAAAAGAGGCTTCTGCACCAGAGGGGATGACACATGCGCCCATAGACACACAGGGCACAAACACACACACGCACACACACTCTCACGCTCTCACTTACAGACACACACACAAGCTGGATTCAGGCAGACAGAGGGCTGCTTTTTAGGAGTTCAGAACATTAGGTCATGACCCTGACAAAAAAGCCATAGCTATTATTATCGTGGGAGTAAGGCCACGTTTTCATTGTGCGACAGGTAGACTTCTGATCTAGCCTACTGTGATGCAGTGCTTTCAACGTGGTGTCAGTGTGTTTATGGACAAATATTTTCTCTCTGGGTCACGTGACCTTACTGTAATGGCTCTTTGAGTTGTAAGCATGCTTGTCCCTGCGCTGGGAGCTCAAGTGCATATAGTATGTGTTGATACATGGATGCCTTTTTGTGTGTGTAACTGTGTGTTTTTGCAGTGCAGCCGTCCACTCAGCCTCTGCCGTTAGGGTGGTGATCCAATGATGGAAGCTTGCATGTCCCTTTGTTGACCCTTACAGAGCTGTGCCCCCTCCCATCCCTCCCGCCTCTCTCCTCTGCTCTGCCCCTCCATCCGCCTCTCCTAGGTTACTCTTGGCCAACTCTGGCCACCTGATTAAGGGATTAGCACGGCTGATGCTTGTCAATGTCCCCCACATGCTGGCTACACCTGGACTTTAGGGAGGTGGCAAGGGGGAGTTTACACTTTAATTCACTCACATAAACACAGTTGCATACACACATACTGATACAGTACTCTTGCGTGTTCACACGTGCACACAATGTACTGCAGGTCCAGTCTTGGTCTCTTACACTGGCCTCGTTCAGCAGAGGAGTGGAGAATGTGAAGGGGAGGGGTGGCAGGGTTAGCGCAGGGTTACTGTCTTCTATCTCCCTCCCTCCCTACTCTTTCTCCAGCTCTTCTGGCCAACCCCCTGCCCCTCCCACTGCTCCCAATGCCCTGCCAAATTCATGTATTCCATAATCGTGCTGAGTCGCCATGTCAGCAGCACTGTATCAACCCCACTGCTTTGTCTTGCTCCTGCTTGTCACCACACTGAGACACTGCCTCCTGCCATCCCTGCAGTCAAAGATCAGATACCTTGGATACAGAGATGCTAACGGGTGTACCAATCAATGATTTATTCATGTATTTACTGTATGTATGTACTAAAGCTGCAGTGTATACTTACTGTAGCCTAAAGTAGACCTACATTTAATCAAATAAATTTGACCACAGCGGCCACTGGAGAACAACGGGATAGCTCTGAATTAATGAATATTCTCCAATATTCTTTTATGGCTGCCTTTAGCCTTTTGTTTATATCCATAGAGAGCGGAGAGTCAGTGTTTGATTCTGCAGATCGGCTTGAGACATTCCTAGCAGATGCCATCTCGACTATTTTTAGCCTGCTCACTTTGCCTCACCTCTTGAACTTGTATGAGAAGTGAGTCAACAGCTGTTTTCACCCTTTCAGTCCATTGTTTACATGCTGAATGAAAACGACATTCAATCCGAGACTCTTCTATCCTACTTGATTCTTAGTTACCATTTATAGTGTTTGCCGTCTTTCTTGTTTGCTTCAGTGAACGTACATGAGTTGCTGGAGCCTCCCAGCTCCCATGCGACAGTGTGACTTGTTGATGCCCGCTTGCTCTAATGATTACATAGTTAGATAGTAACCGGCTCATCTCGGCTTTAACTGCAATGTTTTGACTGTTATTTGGCATTCCTTATTTCAGTCTATACGACATCTGTTATGTGTATGCTGGATGCAATATTTACTTGTACAGCCGGGTTAAATCCAAAAAGTGTTGTTTTTTTGTATAAGATTATTTTGGGGGCATTTTTAGGCCTTTTATTGACAGGACAGGTGAAGAAATGAAAGGGTGAGAGAGACGGGGAATGACATGCAGCAAAGGGCCACAGGTCGGAGTCAAACCCGTTTGGGGATTTTTAGCTTGGATTATTTAAGTAGTTTTGTGTGGATTTTTCCATATCAAGGCGATAAAGATGGGTATCATGAGGGTCTCATATGTCATGCTAAGCCTTTTGAGCCCTTTACTTAAGTAAAAGTACTAATAACACTGTGTTAAAGTAGTGCATTACAAGTTAAAGTCCTGCATTCAATATCCTACTTAAGTAAACATAGATGAGTATTATCAGCACAAAGACACAAAAGCAAAGGCTATTGCATTGCATCACAATAATGTATAACGGTTAAATCTCTTCAGAGTCTAACCAGTATTTGTCCTCTTGTATTTGTCCTCCTCATCTGCAGAGAACAACAAAGATCAGTACCAGGATCAGTACAAGGTGAAAGTAAAGGTAGAGCCCATGGAGGTGGACCCACCCCCTGCAGAACTCAACCCACCTGCCTCTCACCTGCTGGCCTTCAGCACTTTAGGGGCTAGTGAGAAGACCGAGCCAATGAGTAACCTCCCCGAGACGTTGGCCTGCCCCCAGAAAGACCTATTCTCCCAAGACATATCGGTCAAAATGGCCTCGGAACTACTGTTCAAATTGTCAGGTATGTTCCCTCCAGACATGTACGCTGTTAGGCACACACTCTGAGCAACAGTACATCTATAAAGCGCATATATAAAGCATGCACAGCAACATGTTGTTTTCCCCCATGCTGCACCAGTGTAAACCTTGGACAGTTTTTGATACTCAACCATAAAACCTACATGTTTCCATTTCTGTCCTCTGGTGGCTCTGTTGTAAAGTCAAGGATATACAACATGTAATGACATCCTGCTTTTTACCTGTACGGCCATGAAAGTGACATTGAAGTAGCAGACAGCTGTTTGTATTGCTAGATTAAGACGGAGCTTTGAGGTGGAACCATCGCCCCCTCAGGGAAAAGGTGCTGTGTGAGTATGTGTGTGGGGGGTCAGGCTTGTAGTCCTGAGCTGTGACCCCAGCTCTATCCAGCCTTGAATTGCTTCGCTTAAATGCCAAATAGAGAAACAAGCTTGTGTAAAATCTTCTTCCTCTTCTTGCTCTCACACATATTCAGAAATTCACACATTGACAGTCATTCTTTCCCACACAGTCTTGCATGCACACCTTTACACACTCACACAGGCCCCATGGGGAGTGGTGTCTGCACAAATGCCCCCCCCCCCCTCTCGACTCGTTTTCAGACATGCCGGCTCAAGCACACTTGGCTGCACATGCTCTCCCCCTGCACTTCCCCTCCCTCCCTTTACATTTCTCCCGTGCGGCATCTCCATGGCAACGTGAAAAGAGACCTCTGTCCTTGGCGAGCAGTGTGACGGAGTGGAGTGTTTAGGGGGGGTTGTAGTGCGGGGGGGGGGGGGGGGGGGGGGGGGGGGGGCAGGCAGAGGATAAGGAGGGTAGAGAGGGCAGCAGGGGTACACAGTATGCCCACCCAGGGAGGCCAGGGCATCACTAGCCTTGCATCAGCAACAACCACCCCCTTAGAAATGGGTCTGAATGTGAGGGGGACTGGAACAGAGTGGGCTGCTGTCACACAATGAGCAATCAATATGAATTACCCAGAGCAGTAGGACCTCAGAGACACATCAGTAGCAAGGTCGCTCTGAACACTGAGATGGTTGTAGCTTTGAAATTCACTTCAGTACATCGCCTTGAAACTCACACATATAGTATGGCTCCATTCTCAGGCGTTTTGTGTTGTGCTTTCTACGGATGAATACTGAAACCTGTAATCTGTGCTCACATCAGCTGGCCATGTCGTAGTGTTAGCTAATTTTACAATTATCACTTTACTTACCACTTAGAAACCTCTTAAAACTATTTGCATTTAATACTCAATTACTCTGTGAGCAACTAGAAATGTTACAACAGCACTCGGGATCTGTGGTATACAGAGGTGGACTTGGATGCACTCTGTTTTCCACTTGCATACGTGTCCCTACTCCCTCAAGGTGCTTTCTGGAAAACCCAAGCAGTTATTGACACGTTTGGCTCATTCTATTAATTTCACCCTTGACTGAAATAAGGACCACCTCCACTAACGTCAAGAGAAAATATCACATTTTTTGTGAACTATAATACTGGCTTATTAAGCACCAGGAGACGTCTAATTCAGCAGGTGATTGATCAATCACATTGTTTGGTCGCTTCACTGTAATTATTCTGAGCAGCATGTTGCGATGTTGGAAAAAGACAAACCTACCGAAGTTAGGCATAGTAGAGACGAACAGTGCAGCACACAATCAGGTGTTATTGTGCAATTGGGAAAAAACTCTGCATTGCAGTTCAGACAGAGGTTAATTTGATAATCACCAGTTGGACAAACCTTTTGCATTTATTCTTCATAAAGTAGTTCTATGGAATATTTGAATAGTTTTGGCCCGATAACTTTTATAGTGTGTCCAAAGAATAGAAGAAATGTCCTTTTGAATATTATTGTATACAGAGTACTGGTCTTTTAGGTAGAGCTGTGCAATGCAATCAAATTAAAAAAAAAAAAATATCCAAAATTTTTCTTTCTTGACGTGACATTAGCTGTGCTGATTCAACAGTTTTTGATGCCACAGTCAGTGCTAATGGACTCAATAATATTGAGAGGTGTTTGTAATGTTTTTTTTCCCCATTTACGTACAAGAGTGCAGCCGTACACAAACGTGCCATCTGGGTTGTCTGATGTGACCACCCATTTAAAAAAAAAAAAAAAAATCCTTTCATGTTGGTGTTGTTGGGCTAACTTTTCGGCTCACAGGTCAGCAGGCCCACCAGAGAGACTCCCACTACTCCAGATGGCCAGTACACCCCATGCTGGCATGACCAACCTGTGCTTTAATAGCCGAGTTAAACATGAAGGATTCAGGATAATATAGTGTTTGTTTCTTTTCTATAATGGCCAATGTGTAAGGAAGCTTTATACGGAGCCCCCCTGGAGTCAGCTGAGAAAAAGAAAACTAATAAGTTTAATAAACTTTGTGCACGGATTATGAATCTGTGCTCACGGTTTTATAAACTGGAGCAAAATGGGAAAGATATTCTATATATGTTCTTACCTTAATTATAACTTGTCTCCTCCTAGTTGTACTACAGCTTGTTAAAACATAAGTTTGGAGACACTACCCTAATTAATCATTAAATTAATAAATATTTTTTAAGTTTTGTGTTGTAGTTTATTTACGTCTATGCACCGCCGGCTGCTACTAGAGCTCAGTCTTATTTCTCCAGGCTGGTGGATGGCTCGTTTTTGATTAAAAAAAAAAAAAAATAGTTTGTAGCTCATTGTTAACCTGACTACGTTAGGAAAGATGCGTCATTTGTGATTTAATATTTCGCTATAGAGTAATTGATCCCAGAAGTTTGAATCTGAATATCTTTTCTACTTTTCTCACGTGCGCACGGATTATGAATCTGTGCACACGGTTTAATAAACGGTTTAACTTTTTTCTTCTCTGCTGATCCCATGGGTCTCTGTAGCTTTTGGACATTTTGGTAACCATTTCTTAACAGACGGAATTCATGGTGGCATCTAAATACATCTACGTCTAAATCTCTGTTCAATACAGTTGACTCAGGACTTAAAGTGAAAACCTAAAACACTAGTTTCTTAACTCAAGGTCCATGTACTGTCTTTTTCTGGAATGCCATGAGGTCGGATTTAAATTGAGTAATGAATAAATAGGAATGGTCAAATATAAATATGTTAATGGTATGGTGTTGACTGTGTTTGATTTGGTCTTGTTGTTGTGCCTTTTTTTTCTTTTTTCAGAAAAAGTCAGCAAAGCCAACAACCACAAAGACAGTAACATGGTGGGAATAAACAGGTGAGTCAATCATTCTGTGTATTTGCTTTATGATAGGTAATAACCTGCATTTTGGAATATAATTTAAATATGTATTTAATGTATTACCCTTGTAACTGTTAGTATTATTATGAATCATGTTTCAGTCCATTCCTGGACGAGTGCTTCAGACAATCACCCTTTAACTCGCGCTCCAAGAGCTCTTCCCCCGCAGAAGCCAGCTCATCTACCAGGGCACTATTCCACGGTAAGATACATGTAGAACACACACACATACACACACACCAACAAACACCACATATCACTATCAGTTTATTGCAAGCAGTAGATGGATGGACATTATCTTCGCTCATTTTGTGTCTTTTAGAGCTGCAACGATAAGTCGATTAACCAATTAGTCGACCACATTTGTGATAATCAATTACGCATTCTGGTAAACATGTCGAACATTTTCTGGTTCCATCTTCTCAGATGTAAGTATTGGCTGTTTTTTGCTGTCATATATAATAGGGTTGGCTGAGATGTTAAAATGTCCCACCTGGCCACCGTCAGCCCAAAAACAAAAGCCAGCAATGTACTCAACGGATAAATTGTCCAATCGACCAGCCGTAATATGTGACTGTATATTTAATATATTGGTTCTATACGGTTGGCCAAACAAAACAAGCAAATTAAAGACATCATCCTCAACTCCAAAAAGTTTTGAATGCCATTTTCATTTTAACATTTCATAGACTCGGTTAGCGAGTAATCAAGAAAATAATCGGCAGATTAATTATTACTGAACATCGTTAATTGCAGCCGTAGTGTCTTTATGTTTGTTGTTTTACACAAAAGATTATTTCCAAAGAAACAATAGACAGAAAAGTGATCTGCAGCTGGCAAAAACAAGGAAGTAATGAACTCTGAACGGTCCATACCACTGCATCCTTCATAGTACAGTATCTTCAAAGACGCGTCCAAGTCCTCAAGTTATTCTCACTGTAGCTTGGAGAAATAATTGGTTACGCAGAGATGCTCATTACACACATAAAGTACATACATGTGCATGCATTTACAGACCCTTTTTGCACACACGACACAGACATTCACGCAGAAGCTTTGTAGCCTGACGAGTTACCTAACATACTACATATTACACATAAAGACACCTTTTAAATCTAATTATACTGCCACAAACACATCTCAATTAACCACCTGAAACTTCACATGACCCCTTTTTCTCTGGTAAAACCCACTCTCCCCGTTTCATATTTAGAGCTCTGTCCGGCCTTTTTGCACTCTCACGCATTTCCCCAACCCGAAGGCCTTTGCCCAGGGCGTCCCCTGTCTCCTTCTCCTCCACTCTTCCCTGGCATCCCAGAACTTCCCTCCGTGTTCCTTTGGCAGTGAGAGATCCAGAGGTTAATTAGCTTGTGCCAGCTTTGCCTGTCCCTCTGCCAGTTAATGAAAATCTGATTGGCTTCTGGGTGTCAAGAGTGTCCTGAAAGTTAATTCGCCCAGCCCACCTTCCCTTTCCCTTGTGTGTTTAAGCTTCAGCTTGCTCTTTTACTGTTGTCCTCTTTTCTCTCCTCCATGCGAATCTCTACTGTATCCCTGTTCTTTTTCTTTTGAGTTTTTTCATTTCCTTTTTCTCTCCTGTTTTTTCACCACTGCTCCAAATATTGGTAGGTTGCCGCTGTAAAGCAGACCTTTAATCAAACAGATTTTCTGTTCAGTGGTTGAAGAACTTTACTGCCCTTTCCTGTTAGTTCATAGCACATTTCACCAAAAAGCCGTCAGACCTTTTGCTTTAGCTAAGTTTATTGTAGTATTATTACAATGTTGTAAAATGATTTGAGTGACAATTGGCTGCTGTGTCAAGATTGCCTTGTCACTTGCTGTGCATTTTAATGGAAAACCTGACACTATTTCTTCAGACATTTTGATAATATATTTGACAATGTAAAGGAAAAATCTACATATTTGTATTTTATTATCATAGTCATGGACATTGACGTTCTGTCAACAACTATTTCTCTATTGCTAGCGATATAACTGGCGATCATCTTCAACAGTATCTTTGGGGCAAAGAAAACTGCTCATTTTAATGACTATCTATGTAGAGATAAAACATGGAGAGCCTGTCCCTTTAAGCAAGAAAGAATAAGTGAGTAGGAGTTTGCAATCTTCTCCCTTCAGTCTGAGGTTTAACACAATCCCTCATTTCTTGTTTGTGTCCTCTCTCTCCCGCTCTAATAGCACTAATTAAACCATTACCAACGTCAAGGCTCATGCCACACCCCAACTGGCTCAATCATCAGTGTGTTTGCCGGGTCGTGGCCTTGAGCACTTTCCGTCCGGCTTATCATGACCCTATGTAACCAGGCCATCCCCTAGTCTCATTTGTAAGTCAGGACAAGTTAATGCTTTTTGTGCTGAGCTTGAGCTACAAGCCCCGTAAGATGGTATAAGATTCTCAGAATAAGCCATTCATAGACAATGAGTTTAGAGAACAGAAGTGTGATTGGCCCTTAATAGTCGGATAGCAGTGCCGCTGTTATGGTGTGAGGCAGATTCCTGCTAATGTCAGGAAGTCCGTGACCTGCAGGTTGATTGAGGTCCCACTAAGTTTCTTGACATGTCTCATGTTGTGACACCTTTGCCACCTGTGTGGGTTTACTCTGTGTGAGGAGCCACACACACAAACACTGTTTTTGCGATGCGATTAATTTTCTGTCGATTGACTACTCGACTAATGATTTCATCTTTAGTTAAAACCAGCTGCATGTCGCAGCAGGCTGTGCTCATTTAAGATTTCATGGTCTGCATGGTCCATTGCTTAAATTTTAGAAACTACACTTCCTAGAAAGAACACTAAAAATAATGTCTACTCATTACCTAATTCAAACGCACTGTGAACATAATGTATCCCTTCAAAGTTGAGTTCAATAAAATATTCTTTCAGTATTCCCAAGTTATGATAGCTGTTAACCCTGAGACCCTCAGAACATTTTGCATTTCTTAGAATGATACTAAGTGGTATAGGGCATTTTTTTTCAAAAAGGATAAAATGACAAATCCCAAAAAATAAAATAGTGTTTGATTAATTACAAAACACCCTTTTGTGGCACATATATTACCAAAATTACAAATAAGATAAACCTTTTACCGATAGTTAGCAGTGAAATTCAGGTTTTGCAGCAGCCCAAGGACATCAGAAGTACTGATTTGTAAAAGAAGAAATAATAAGAGGTATATAAAACTAAGATAGAATAAAAACTATACAAGAGCATATGGAGACAAAAAAAAGATGCTTACAGGTAGTGCACGTGCACCCTGGTTGTGTTTTGCAACTCAGCGTATATAACCACTACTTTGAAATGCATATATTAGCCTTTGTTTTTGGAAAAATAAGAACTCAAATACATTACACTATTTAGTGTGTGCGTGAATAAAACCAAATTGTTTGCTTTATTTTTCTTTGACAGTTTCTAAAAGATATGTGAGGGATTGTGTGAAACAAATGAAAGCAAACAAACAAAGGCAGACAACAAAAATTCACTACTTGAATATAATATGTAAAATGACAAATACAGGAAAAAGTGCTCCAGGTGTTGTGAGTCAGTTCAACAACAGTAAAATGTCATTTTACAGCACCTTCAAAAAACTGATGCATCTTTTCTTTAATATTTGATTAACATTAAACCTATCCCCAAATTCCAGAAAAACATGCTTTGCTTTTCCTCGTTGTGGTATCCTTACCACCACAAACGCCTCATTGATGTGTTTTGTCAGGCAACTTAAAAAATATGAAGCATTGTTAAGGGTAAAATGCGACTTTTAGAAGCTACAACAATTTGCTGTAAAATGTAAACCGTACAATATGGGACTTAATGATTCCTTTTCTAATTTTTTTTCTCTTCTTTAAAGTCAAAACTGTTGAGCTTTTGTGCACTAATTTACATCCACAAAAGAAGCACAATGTTTAGCGAGAGGGGGAAACTGAGCAGCCGAGTTGTTCCATCCTTTATGAACAACAAAAATAAAACTCAAAGTTGTATAAAGGATCTTTTTTCTAATGCCTTGCAATTACAAAAGGCCAAGGTCTGTCTGTCTGTGTAGTGTAAGCAGAAGTCCTGCCTCCATCAGTGTAAGTTTCATAGCACAGTGAGAAAAAGTACCTGTTTTTATCCTAATTGCTTTGAGATTTAATTCAAAGCAGAAACTTAAATTCTTCAGATTCTATCTCAGTATCTAAAAGTAGTCAGTCATTTTTTTCTTTCTTTGATTACAGAGTGGAGTGGGAGGGAAGGTGGGGTGACATACAGAAAAGAGATCTACAGTGATATGTGTATGCTGCAGGCTTTAGAGCAAAGGACCGGTGCTTACTGTAGAATGCATTTGCACTGCATCCCAACCACAGGCTAGACTAGGAGCATCTGTCAAAAGGTAGCAGATGGGTTTCTGTCTTGTGGGTTAGCAAATTAGACAACAGTGTATCAGTTGTTTTGTTACATTGGAACTGAAGGGAAGGAGAATTTTCTAATAGATTAAACTATTTTACTTTCTGGCTTTTGGCTATGTGATACTCAAACAAAAAGTACTAAATGATTTAAAGCAGCCAAATGGGTGAATGTAATATTATACTTATACAGCATCTTAAAGGAAGAACCACTCATTAACCATAGATTGTAAAATGGTATGCAAGTTTTGTGTCTTTCACTCTCTAATACATTTGTATTTGGTGTCATCTCTGACTCTCGTCCCTTTCATTTGTCCAGTCGCCATTCCCCCTCCAGCCTCATTTGCGTATCTGTGCAGTAAGGTAGAGGCCAGAGGCCACACAGCCTCCATAGGAGGGATGAGGGCTGATGGGTGGTGGGAAGGGAAATGGGCACCTTCACAGAAAGAGAAGACTGTATGATATTATTAAAGCTAGGTAGAAAACATTGTATTTTATTTATTAATATATTTAGTTTCATTTTTTAAATAAATAGTTCACCGTTTTTGTAAATAAGCTGTTTTGCCACAGCCAGTTAGCTTAGCTTAGCTTAAAAGTACGGGGAAACAGCTAGCCTGGCACTCTCCAAAGTTCAGCAATACACCTACATGCACCTTTAAAGCTCACCAAGTAACACACACAAAAACCAAAGTGTAAAACATAATGTCTATTAATGTTTAAATGTTTATTGGGGGTTATGTGCCAGACAATTGGCCAGACACAGTCCCTTTCTTCTAGTCTTTGCGCTAAGCTAACTAGAAGGTGGCTGTAGCTTCATAATTAGTAGATAGACATGTGGTGGTATCAATCTTTTCATCTACATTTCTGTAAAAATGGAGTAAGCATATTTCAGGTCTAAAAGAAACAAGACGATGTTTCCCATATTGTTTACTTCCAGATGTTTAACTGATGTTAAATCTTTTTAAAGATGGATGTATATGAGGCACCATAGTAGTTAAGACACACATTGTTGTGATCACAGTACACATTCTGTACTGTGATCACAACTTTCCCTGGTTATTTTTTTTACCTTTGTTGCATTTATTTGCCGCGTACCCTTATTTCCTTTTTCTCTCAACTGTCTACTATTGAATAAAAGTAAACTGCCCCAACATTTAAAAAGAAAATCAAGTTTCCTAATATCATCATAATCAGTACTTAAGCACATAGCACAACAGTGTGTTGTGATTTGGTAGTTACAGTTTCAAGATAACGTCAATACATACTAAACCAAAGTTACTTTGTTTGATTTATAGCCGCATGACTTAACAGCCCTTGGTTTACCTGCAAATGCTTTTGTGGCTAATTGTTTCAGCAGTGAATGATAAGGTGGTTTTGTGTGTGTGTTGTGTTGTGTGTGTGTGTGTGTGTGTGTGTGTGTGTGTGTGTGTGTGTGTGTGTGTGTGTGTGTGTGTGTGTGTGTGTGTGTGTGTGTGTGTGTGTGTGGTGTGTGTGTGTGTGTGTGTGTGTGTGTGTGTGTGTGTGTGTGTGTGTGTGTGTTGTGTGTGTGTGTGTTTGGTGTGTTGTGTGGGTGTGTGTTGTGTGTGTGGTTGTTTTTTGGGTGTGTGTGTGGGTGTGTGTTTGTTTTAGACTTAGAAAAGGATGATGGGGAACCGGGAAACGGGATTGCCCAGTGGAGACTAAATGAACAGCTCTTCCCCTGTCCTGTCTGTGGCAAGGTGTTCGGTAGACAGCAGACTCTTTCTAGACACCTGTCTCTACACACAGGTAACTAAACACATGTACACACTGACGTTGTTAGCGTATGTGCACACCACCGCAGCACATTTGCATCCCTTTGTTTAATGTATAGATGTGTTAACTGCTGAGTTTGTGCATTTGTGCTTATCCTTGTTCTGCCCACAGTAAGTAAATAAGGTTGACTAGACTAGATTACCCTTTCTTTAAAGAGATTACTACCATGATTGGTCTCACTGGGAAAACTGCCCGTCTAATTACCCAGCTAGAGGGATGCCTCACAGAGTATTGCACGCACACAAACGCACGCACACACGCACGCATGCATGCACGCACCAGTAATTCTGATGAAGTCACGATTGGTTCCCTCATTCACTTTCTCTCTCAGACACTGGAGACTTCCTCAGGATGAAGCTGTACACTCCCTTGTGTCCTGATTACACTGTGTTTTCAAACTTGGCCCTTCTTTGCTCTCACTGATCCATTCTATTCCATCACTGTCTTCTGCAATCCCTCTCTCGGCCCTTATTAGTATAATACATTAATGAATCTCCTGCTTATGCAATTTTATTTAAAGCAAATTAGATTATAAATTAATGCAACCTACTTGGGATTGCAGACTAAATCACTGGGCGCACAAATGGAGACTCGTGTACAAAATGCCCCCACACAATTGGGCATGCTCTCACATTTTGCGGGCACACACTGCACAACACACACACACACACACACACACCATCTGAGAGTGTTGGCTGTGAACAGCTTGGCCACACCACAGAGAGCAGAAGCAGGGGCATATGTCAGTGTGATGGTCTTTTTGGTTTCCCCGGCGACATAAAGGTTGCCTGGCTTCATGTCCTTGGGGCAAATGGTGTCTGTGTGTGTTTGAGGGGGAGCTAGAGGGAGAAGACATGATGTTATGTTGATTTGTTTTGGGGTTAAAAGATAAAATATCGGGATTTGATTTTTTTTTTAATTTGGTTTTATAATGCTTGCAAATGAAGTCCACAGGAATATCCAGATGCTTCCCTGAAAAGTTGATTTTGTCAGACATCACAAGAGTTTTTTTCTTCCTGTTCCCAGGATCAGAGTTACAGTTGGGGTTAGGCGAAGGTGAGGCAGGGTTAGACATTAAGTAATTAGGTTTAAGCTTGCTTTAAAGGCTCAGAGGCTGAGCGCAACTTAATTAAATATCATCTGAGGTGATGTTTACAGTAACCCGAGGTCTTGTGTCTGTTTATTTTTACAGACGAGAGGAAGTACAAGTGTCACCTGTGTCCTTATGCAGCCAAGTGTAAGGCTAACCTCAATCAGCACCTGACCATCCACTCTGTCAAGCTGGTCAACACAGACGCTGAGCAGATCGTCAGCGCTGTTACAGCCGACTCTGCCGAGCGCAAGAACTGCCCTTTCTACTACAGGTAGTGAAAACAAACCAACACACAACTCTCTTTAGGATGTCTCGAGCCAGTAACAGCGGTTGGAATCGAGGCAGGTTTTGCTTGATCTATATCTGCTGCTCGATGCCCAAATATATCCTCATATATTTCTTGATTTAAATTCTCCCCAAATGTTCTTTTTGTTAATCTGTTTTCAATTTTCTCTGTTTTTGTAAGCTATTTATCAGGAAATTGTGCCTATTCGCTTTCTTAACAAGAGTTAAATGAGAAAATCAATACCAGACTCGTATGCAAATATCAAGCTACAGCCAGGAGACGGATAGTCCAAACACCACTAACTGGCACCTCAGAAGCTCCCTAATTAACATGTTAAATCTTGTTTATTCAATCTGTACAAAAATACAGAGGGTAAATATAGTTGTTTTTGATTATACAGGGGGTTATATGCTGATATTGTTCTTATTTGCATGTAGTGTTCCTGGAGTTGCGTTACAACATCACAGTGATGTCAATACCACTCCTTAGAGAGATTTAGATGTGTTGAGAAATGATTATTTGAAATTGGGACAGACAGACAAGGCTAGCTGTCCCCCCCCCACACTTACAGTCTTTATGCTAAGCTAAGCTAAAAGTCCCCTAGCTGTAGCTTCCTATTTACCTTACAGAAAGGAGAATCTTCTCAATCTCCTCTTGCTCTCTTTAAGAATCCTCTTTAAATATTTTTTATAAGTAATTGTATGTTTACTCGCTGAGATTGTTTTGCACTGCATGTTAAGCCACGTCCAAAATGATTTTTTTTTTGTCACGACAGAAAATAAAGTTTTCTGAGTCTGAAGAAAGGGAATAGATTTACTTCTCAAAATGTTGTACTATTGTTTCAGAATTGTATGTGTCTCATGATTTAAAAAGAGTTAAATAGCGCCACGTCTACAGTCTGAACATATTTTATTTTCAATTGTTTTTATTTAATGAAAAGAAATGTATCTACCAATTTTTCAGACATAATATAACACTAAAGCTGATGGTCTCCCCCCCCCTGGCCATCTTCCTTCCTGTTATTCTCCTTCTTTTTTCTCTCTGTTCTCTGTCCAGCTGCCATGTGTGTGATTTCCAGACGGAGCTGAATGCCCAGTTTGTCAGCCACATGTCGCTCCATGTGGACAAGGAGCAGTGGATGTTCTCGCTCTGCTGCAGCGTCTGTGACTACGTTTGCATGGAGGAGAATGACATGAAGAACCACATTAGTACTGGACATGCAGGTAGTGTCTCTGATGATGCATGGCGGCCCACTGCAATTCTGAGTGACCGAATTTATAAGACAGTCATTCTCGTTCGTGTTGGTGTCATTTATTATAATTTTTTCAGTTAATCGATTAGTTGTTTTAGTCCATGAAATGTCAGTAGATGATGTGAATAATGCTTACTGCAGTGACATCTTCAAATTGCTTTTTTATCAACCGACAGTCCAAATCCTAAATATACACTTGCAATGTATTACTATTATATAACACAAAGCAAAGCACAAATCCTCACAAGTGAGTAGCTGATACTAGAAGTTGTTTGGCTTTTTTGCTTTAAAAAATTACTTTAAAATAATATTAACTTATCATTTCAGCTCTAGGTAACGCTCTGGTCTGCTGTTCATGTAGGGTTCTCAAACATGTGCTGGATAGTAGCAAAGTACATGGTTCAACCCCTAGAAAACTGATTTACTTACGTAGTAGTTATTTTCAAAATGACTCTCACATGTGAGAGTGGGTGGAAGCTTACACATTGTGGCTCTTGATCACGGGCTCAGAATAGAAATACAGTGCAGTACTTGGACAGTGACACATTTTCTATTGTTTTGGCTCTGTACTCCAAAAAACGGGGTGTAAATTTAAACAAAGACTGACATTAAAGAGCTGTCTTTCAGCTTTCGTGGCATAGTTTGGATTAGTTTTTTTTTTTGAAGTGTGGGGGGGGGGTATGAGGTACTTATCTATAGTCAGTGTGTTACCTACAGTAGTTTGGAGAAGCAGACAGGAGTGCTGGCACGGAAGCTAAGCAACCTACTGCTGTGGACCGGGCCAGAAGCTAAACGCATTTTAGCCTGCTAAAAAAAGGCCCAGCTAAAGAAAAAACAATATCAGTTTAAGTGTACGTTATATTTAAAATATTTTCACCGTTTTACCTTGCCATCATACAGCCCTCTCCGACAAGGAACTGAAGCCGTTATATACCAGGACTGCACAATCAATCCCAATTTTGAAATCACATTATGGATTTGTGCAATATCCAAATCGGAGGGGGTCAATGATCCTTCCCTCCAATATTGTGATTCATATCGCAATTGCAATGTCAGTCACAATAATCAATCAATTAGATATTTTTTACTCATATAGTGTAACCCTATTATATACTTCTGTTCTTCAGACTCCTTTGTCAAAAACAGTTATTTAACCTCGCAGAACACAGGAGTTGTTGGTCTACCTCTCCCTTAATCGGTTATTTAGTTTGTGTTATTGTGCGAATTTGGTGAATCCAAACTAACCCTTTAAAACACCAAATTTGTTTTGCTGCTGCCTGTGCTGGCGCGGTCTATAGCAGTACATTGCTTAGCTTCCATGCGGGTACTCCCGCCCGCTTCTCTAAACTGGGGGCATGCCGACCGCCATCTCATACAACCCCACAACTATACCTTTTAAGGGTTTTAACATTGTAGCCTTATTATAGTCTCCAATTCATACATTATTAACTTATAGTAAAAGTCAAAATCTGTGTAGATTATCGATTTATCTGCAGATTATTTATACAATTAATTTTTTGGTCTATAAAATATCACAAAGTAGTGAGGGTAAAAACAGTCAATGAACAAAGACTATTCAACTGTCATATAAGACTAAGAAAACCAGCAAAAAAAAAAAAAAAACTTTACTTACGG
>NC_045734.1:9366349-9368111 GCF_008692095.1 Etheostoma spectabile
CTTGTACATTTCTTGGGGCATTTTGCTTAAAATAATGTACTAAACTAATTGATCAGCAAAATATGTGTAGTTGAATTGATCAACTAACTGACTAATATGTTTGAGTGCAGACCCAACACAACAAACATGCATCACTGTCTAAATACTTATGGACTGTAGTACTGTGCTTTCCAGCTTTTTACTGAAAGTAAATAAGACAAAACAGTTCCAAGTCAAAACATCCTACTATGTCAGTAATTTATGCTTCATAAACACATTTCTGTGTCAGTTCAGAGGACACAGGGAAAGACAAGCAGCCCAATTGGTTTTCACAAACAAGCCTCCTCCAGCCGACCTTCTTTGGACTTTTAAAGCTGCCGGTGTGAACCCCTGGTGGTCGATATGAGTGTTTTTGTCTAAAACAGCTCTGTCCAGTTTTGTGCTGACGTTTTGCTCATTCACTGTTCCTCAATGTGTGTGTGCTGCTTGTGTGTATGTGTGGGTGGGTGGGATTGTCCGGCCTAGACAGCTGCGGGGTCTTTCAGAGGCCACAGTGGCCTTGTTTATTGGAGAAGGTTGGCCCTTATCGTGCTTGAGGGGAAAAATCAATATGCCTTGGGTCCTTTGGAGAAAAATCTTGAATCCAACGTGTTATTTGTAAAGATACAATTTTTTTTTTAATTTACACAACATTGACGATAGGCTTGCATATATATATCTATATATATATATATATATAGATATATATAGAGAGTAAGGGATCCCTGCTCCATCTCTTTTTCAACTGAGGGGTCCTTGGCCTAAAAAATGTTGAAGACCCCAGTTATAAGGTGTAAAGTAGAAAGAGCAACAAACCCTGAAAGACTGCAAAAGGCTAGTTATCTGGTCAACTGTGTAGACACGCCCAGGCAGGCGATGGCTGAGCTCAGCAGGTGTCATAGTTCAAGCAACCCCCCCTGTGAATATTGGACTCAACATGGGGAGTGGGTTTGTTTGGTGCCCTTCTCTGTGGGGGGGAGGTGGTGAATTAGGTGACTTATCCCTTTCTACCCTGGATACATTGGCAAATAGGAAGCCTTTGCCTCTTTATTTCCGTTTGTATATCATGAACATTGCCGGGCAATCGCAGACAAAGTTATTTAGTGAAAGAAAAAATGGAATATTTTTCAGTTAAGGTGTTTCAAGGTTGAGGCCCAGGGGCTCAGAGCAGCGCCTTTTTTTTCTTCCTTTTTTATATTCTGTGGCATTAGACTTTTGCATATTGTAAGAGAAGCAAGTGTATGTTAAATACTGCAGCAGAGGAGATAAGCTGGCCCCAAGCTGGTTCAATACTGTATTCAAAATGCTGCTAAAACTGCACAGTGAATGACCCTGGTTAAATTATTATTTATTATTTTGATTGAAAGCAATTAATCATATCTTCTATTTGTGTGTGTGTGCGTGTGTGTGTGCGCATGTGTGTGTGCGTGCGTGTGCGCGCGTGCAATAAAATGATAGGTCAACCATTTCACGACCTGTGCAGCCTTTTCTCCCTCCTTTCACTCCCTCCTGAGTGAATGCCCTTTGTTGAGCTGTGCCCTGAGATGCTCCCGCCATCTTAGCTCCTTCGGCCATGACCCACGCTCCTCACCCCTCCCTCTCTCCCCTCCCCTCCTCATTCCCTCTCTCTTCCCAGTGAATTGCAGACTTAGAGAAGGGGATCAATAAAAGCACACTGCATCTTGATTTGACTGGCAGGGCTTCAGTCAGAGCAAAGGGGT
This sequence comes from Etheostoma spectabile, assembly GCF_008692095.1. Classification (NCBI taxonomy): domain Eukaryota; kingdom Metazoa; phylum Chordata; class Actinopteri; order Perciformes; family Percidae; genus Etheostoma; species Etheostoma spectabile. Next base: position 9,368,089 of record NC_045734.1, read on the forward strand.
GTGTGTGTGTGTGTGTGTGTGTG
>NC_045734.1:9368121-9370824 GCF_008692095.1 Etheostoma spectabile
TGTGCATAACGATGGGGTTGTTGAAACTGATTTTTCAGCATAAGGGATACCTCACAATTTCTGAAGGGTTTCAACTAATATCTTTTACCAGGAATGTTCTGGTACTATTCTTTCCCAACTTTGCTTTCTGTCATAATAATAGGACTTTCTTCCATTGTGTCCAGGTCTAAACTCAAGGAGTCCCCTCAGCGAGACCAAGAGCACCTCCTCGTCCCTCTCAGCCCTCAGCGACTCACTCAACAGCTCAGAGGGCGGAGACCTCACCCACGGTAATGAAGAACTGCGGGGCCTGCTCGCCCCGCCCTCCTCTGCAGGCAGCCAGTCCAGCTCTGGAAGCCACTCGGGATCAGGAACTGAGGACAAGTCTGACAAAGGCAAGGCATTGTGGGAACTATTACAACCAGATACACTTCATCATTTTAATGCCCTTGAAAACCTTGTACAACAGTATATATTCACAACTGACTAGGCAACAAAATATGTGATTTGATTGGATTTGATTCACAGTTCCCAAACAACCTAACTGTGTGTTCATTCAGGGCCCGTTCCCTATAGTAAGAAGCTGATTGAGAAAATAAGTTTTCATGTCCTTTTTAAAGCCTTCAAGTCGGTCTAAAGTAGAATGGAGCTTGCTCTTTGGTCAGAAAGTTGCTTGGCTGAATGACAGACCAAGTAGGTGGTCATTCATTTAATCTAGAACATAGTATACTGTATAAGTTCTGAAGTGACAAAATTACATGTTGACCTCATTCACTCAATAGTGTACGTACTGTATATGTTGAATTCTTTTTTTTCCTCCATTCATTAATTTGGCAGATCTTTCTGAGGTCCCAGATGAGGGCATCAGGGTTATTTGTTTAGTACATTAGTTTCCGTTACAAATTTGGGGGTGTGGAGTTTGAAAGATGTGGGCGTTTACCATGCAAGGAGGGTTTAACAAAATATGCCATCAAGCTGTATTATGGGACAATTAGGACTCATTGCTTTTGCAGCTTGAAGTCAGGATATTCAGCTCCCACTGCATCAATTTGGACTTTTTTTCTGTCACTTGTGAGTCCCATGATCTTTATAGAAGTGCAGTGCATTTGCAGCTGTGAATCTTGCTTTATATTCTTGCTATATTTATGTGAGTGGGCATTATTGAACCCGACTGTTCCCCATATCTGAACTCTCTTTGTTTCTGTTTCTAGGGTCACTCTGAGATTTCAGTCATGTGGAGTCTGAGGAGCACAACCAGACTCTGCAACAAAACCATTACATTTAAAATCATTCAAACAGACTCAGTCTTAACTCACCCTCTCCTCTTTCCTTCTCTATAGGCTTTGAGTGTGTCTTCTGCAATTTTGTGTGCAAGACACGTAGCATGTATGAACGGCACCTTCAGATCCACCTCATCACGCGAATGTTTGAGTGCGACGTCTGCCACAAGTTCCTCAAGACGCCCGAGCAGCTGCTGGAGCACAAGAAGTGCCACACCGTCCCCTCCGGAGGGCTCAAGTAAGGAAAGCAAGTACAGACAGAGGTTCCTAACTCCGCCCGTCCTTCCCCTCCCTCACCCCTCACCCTGTCAATTTACTAAACACAAAACACACAGTCATAGACCAAGGTGGGCAAGCTATGGCATATTTAAATTTGGCTACAAAAAAAAAATTTAAAGCCTCAGGCATCTCACAATGGTTTCAATTATTTTATATGCACCATTTAACTAATTTTACATTTAAAAAATGATTCATGTAAATAAAAGAATACAAAAAGATGCATAATGTCATATGCATAAATCTGGCTGACATTATCATGATTCTTTTATAATAAGAGCTGAACAGCAATACAGCTGAAGACAGAATCACAGATTTGTGGACTATTTGAATATTATTCTAGCCATGTGTCCTTTATCAGTTAACCTCACTTGAATGTTCATTATCTGCAGCCAGCAAATAAAATGATACAAGCTGTAGTCCTGCTGGACAGCCTTTCTTGGCAAGTATAACGTATTAGACAGTGGTCTCTGGGTCTGCAGTGGCTGCTATGAACAGAAGGGAGAGTGGATAGGAGATGGAAATGGGCTTCCCCTCAGGGTCTGTTGTTCCATTGCCCACAGCAAAACAGCCATGCCAGAGAAACATATCTGATGAAACCTGCATTCCAGAAAGCTACTTCCACCCCAATACAGACACTAATATAATTGCTGTTGGTACATCCGTAGAAGACAATCATTTAGAAGAAGCACAAATGTCAGATCCTGTTTGTAACATCATAGTCTAGACATTGACACAAGTCAATCCAAATATGACAAAATGAATGCATGCTTTGTTTTACACAGCATGAATGTTGTGGAAATAATGACCCTGATGAAAAGCTTTTAATATACAATATCCAAACCTATCTCATTCTGTAGTTTGCATCCCAACCCCTAAAGTACTCATGCACATGCATGTTGGCTCTAGTGGTCTAATTTTAACGATTCTTGACAAGGCAGCCTTGTTTTTTTTCTGTAGCTCTAGTCCCCTCACATGCTTCCCTCTCCATCTCCAGCCTCCAGTCCCACAGGAGCCTTTGTTGTACTGTGGCACGTTTATGTCCCATTTTTAGGTCTGTCAAGCTAACATAAAGCCCATCTGTTGATCTCAACATTTACACCACACACAGTGTTTGGGTTCAGGCCAATCCTACTAATGTACTTTCACACAGATTCAGTTCTAGGGT
>NC_045734.1:9370834-9384391 GCF_008692095.1 Etheostoma spectabile
GCAGTTGGGAAAAAAGAAAAAGAAATGCAGTAAATCAAACATTTTGTAAAGATTCATTTCAAGTAACACACACCATTGTTTGTTTTTGAGTTGTTCTCATAACTCCAGTCTGTGCATGTGCAGTGTCATTATGATTATCGCCTCATCTGGTCATAAACAAAGATCTGTGTTCTATATGGTTTTCTCTGTGCAGCCATCAGTGGAGTTAGGATGTTCTAAACATTGCTGAATGTCTGGAAACGGTAGCATTTCATGAAATGAACACCAGGAGGCTGCCAACACAGTTACATTTACTTATGTGTTAAACTGTGGCTAACTGAATACAAACACACAAGAAGCCCCTCAGTAGAAAATCTTTACATAGCATCCTTAGTCCCCAACTTCAGGATTTGCTGCTAGCTGTAGTGTGTGAGTGAATACATGTAAAGGAGTTTTTATAACATTTATAAATGTTTCTTCTGTCTGGTGTCAATGTTTTTGAAGCCAGATTGATTTCTTTAAGCTAGCATTCAAACGAGAAAGAAGCAGGATGTGGATATTTTAGATTAATGTTATTCAAAGGAGGAAAAAAATAGACGGAAGAACTGAGCTCTTTTGATACTTATTTAAATTTATCAGCGAATCTGCTTTTACTCAACTTCTTTGCTGTTCTGTTTATATCTGCACATGTGGCTTATATTTTCAGCTCTTCAAGGTTTACACAGTCTCTTAATTTATGTAAGCCACATGTATATTTACTGTCAAAAGCAGGCACGATTTAGCTAAACAGGTGTAGAACGAGTTAATGGAGCTCGCTGGCAAAAAGGTTTTAGATAAACTCTCATTGCCTATATTTTCTGACCTCCAACATCCAGATTGTTTTTTCCAAGACTAGTGTATGTGTATACACTTGAGCAATGTGAAGTGTTACTATATATGTAGGAGTGTGTAGAAAGGAAGAGAGGGCCTTGACCATTTCGAGGTTTTTCTGAGGTGATTCTGTTCTGCAGGGTTTGTGAAGCGCTTTGGGGCCCAGAGCAGATGAAAGGTGCTATTTAAATGTAAGTGCCACTCCATTCCTTCATTTCCCTTCATGTCCTACTGCTCCAATCTTTTCTCCAGACTGTCACCGCCCCGCCCCCACCCCATCCCACCCCCTCCTCCTCCACACACACATACCTGATCACCTCAATTCTCCCACCATTAAACTGCCACACATACCACCATGAGCACACAGAACTCTACATGATACACACTTTTCCTTTACCTGTCCTTCTCCTTCTTCATCATTTTGTGTGATTCAATTTCAAGGTGTGTTATGTGGCTTTGTACACTTCCCCTTCAACTGTCCTTTGCTTTTGTGTGTTGTGTCTCCCCTCCCTACTTCCCCTTTTGTTGCATTTCCCAGGTGCCCTTTCTGCATCTATTCCACCAATCGTCCAGCGGCCATGGAGTGCCACCTTAAGACGCACTGTAAGATGGAGTACCGCTGCCGCATCTGCCAGGGACTGTGGCCCGACCAGGCCTCATTGGAGGCACACATGCGCGGGCACCGCCTGGGCAACCACTACAAGTGTGAGCAGTGTGGCTACTTGTCCAAGACGGCCAATAAGCTGATCGAGCATGTGCGTGTGCACACGGGCGAGCGGCCCTTCCACTGCGACCGCTGCTCTTATAGCTGCAAGCGCAAGGACAACCTCAACCTGCACAAGAAGCTGAAGCACGCGCCGCGCCAGACTTTCGGCTGCCAAGAGTGCCCTTTCACCACCACACACCCCTTCGTCTTCAGCCGCCACCTCAAGAAACACCAGAGTGGAGGAGCGGGGGGACTGGACGGAGGCTTAGGAGGAGAAGACGTGGAGGAAGATGAGGCCAGAGAGGAGGAGCTGCCACTCCAGCGAACGTCCCCAGGGGGCTCTTCATCGCGGAAGAGCCAGGAGAACTTCCTGTTTAGCAGAGGAGGAGGAGGGAGCAGTGGAGGCAGTGGGAGTAACAGCCCTCTCTTGAGTCTAACGGCATCCCACGCACTCCAATCAGTCGCCCTGTCACTCACACTTGGCAAGTCCCGCCAGCTGGACGCTGCCGGCCCTCTGCACTGCTTGGTCAGCAGTAACGGCAGCTCCACCGCGAGAAACCCCGGCGGCCCGAGCGGCAGCGGCGGCCCCTCCCTCTTTCTCCCCTCCTCCCGCCACGTGTTCGAGCAGTACAGGAACTGCGACCGAGCGCACCTGATCCCCCTCACCACCTTGTTCACCCAAAACAGCCGCTTCACATTCCACTCGCACCTCCACTCCAGATGGCGGCCAGCCACATCTCCTCTCCTCTTCTCCTCCAACTCGACGTCCCCCTCCCGCTCTCCCCCATCACCTTCCTCCCACAAACACTCCTTCCTGGCCTACCTGGGACTGATGGAGAGGGCTAAGACTGTTTGACCTCGGCCCGCCCCCTCCTCCGCTCCTTGCTCTTTCCCTCACTCCTCGGACGGTGGTGTGAATGACACTCGACCACTGCAGTGGGAGCAACATCTTTTTCCAATCAGACCAGCAGAATAAGCTGGACCAGACAAACATATTGAAGAAAGAGAAAAAAAAACATTTATAAGAGAAAAAGGCTGTACATGCTAAAAATGCATTTATATCACAAAGCTGCTTTTCTTATCAGTTCTATCAATTGAGTTATTACTACTTCAACTACTACTCTCTATTACATTTTTTTTCTGTTTTGAAATGTCCGATTAACTTGGACCCAGTTGCATTATCTGAGGAAACTAACGTATCTTGGTTTTATAGATATATTTCTTTGGTCTTTTGACGAGATAAAAAGATGAAACAAAAACTTGCAAGTGCTATATTTTAGTGCATTTCTGTCTATTGCTATTATGCATTGAAATGGCATGCCTGTGTTTCAACTAGCTTTGACGTCATTAGGAAGCTAAATTTGAGATATCCTGAAGTGTTAGCAGTGCAACGTGGACAGAACCAATGAAACGGAATGCTTTTCATTGTAAAGGGCACGTTTCCAAAGCAACGCCTCAAACCACGCACTTACTTATTTATCAGTCTTGTACATAGTTTTGTAGCCTTTCCCCCTCCCATCTTTTGGATTTCTGTTGGTTTTTTTGTATAATGGTGAAACCTTATTATGCATAGCTGCTGCCTGATATCACCTCTGTCTCGGAATAGTTATTTGAATGGGTTACTAGCTAATTTTAATATTTTTTTTTGTAAGCTCACAAAACAGAAGATAGGCGGTGATAATGTAAATAAGGAAAATCTGAGCTATCACGACAAACATTATACATTTATTACTAATAATTTGATTTGAATATAAATGTAAAATGTTGACTATGAATTTGCACTTACAGATGAATACGCAGTGAAATAATAAGACTCATGTCAAAGTGGAAACATTTATTCATTATTACTGAGACTAGGTGGGTATTGGCGCAGCTTCATATGCAGAAATATGTATCACGCACCTATACTTAGAAGAGATATATGAGATAACTGTTTTGTGGAGGTGACCAGCTCTGGGTTAGCGAGCTACCCACAGCCAGGGTCACCACAGGCCGATTCCATGGTGCTTTTTGGAGCTTTTTGTAATTTTTGTGTACAAAAAAAATGACTTGAATGAATGTATTTTTGTTTATGTACATGAAAAAGAAGCGATACAGAAGAGTGTACAGGGACGTCTCCTGTGCTAGAAAAGACGGGAACGTTAGTGTGTTTGGTGGCCTTCTGTGTCTTTTTGTTGTTGTTTTGTTTGTTTTTTCTTTCATTTTTTTTTTCTTTTTACTTTTTTTACTGAGCCTTTTACATCATAATAAAACATTTTCTACTAACATTCGTAGAGAACCCATCGGGAGAAAAAGCTCCTGTAGGTGCAATGATGAAGCAAAGCCATTCATTTGTACAGGATTGTGTTCAATGGCATTGGCTTCTGTTAGGCCAGCAGACATGGTACTGCTTTTTTGAGTCCCCCCCCCCCCTTCCCCCACCTTTTGAGTTTTAAATGCACTTATTGTAGTTACACTTAAAGCCAAAAGCACTTCAACTTTTTTTCTCTCTTTTTTTTTAAGTGCAAACTTAGATCCACCAAGTTACCGTAATGTGAAGTGGACAGTAGTTGCCGGAAATGACTCAATCAACATCCCTTAGTTTCACATGTAAGCATTTCTAGCAGTGCATTAGGGTCTGTCTCTGTGAAATCAGAGTACGTAAATGAATACAAATTGCATGAATTAGACAGAGGTCAAGCTCTCCCTGGGAACTAAAGGTCCCAGGCTAAATTGTGATAGCTAGTTTTGCACAGTGCTGCACTTTTTGATTAAGAGAATATGTATTTATCCCTGAAATGCTCAAAAGGAAGAAGTATAGTACACACATTTTATTTTGAAAAAGCTTTACCCATTCTTGATAGCGCTTGTGTTTGTAAGTGGTCTTCAAGCCAAAATCCCTTATTGTAAAGGGATTGTTTATTTTCCTTATGTTCTGCTGTTGTCTGTTTTACTCATGCATTTTTCTTGTAATGAATCATTGTTGCTTTTGTAGTTTTTCTACTTAAATCATGTCAGAAAAATGTTGATTGGACAGAGAACGTGACTTCTCGAGACCAAAATGTATCTCGCCGCAGGATGTGATGTTAGGATTGAATCCGTCACATCCTGCTCCGGACCGATGCCTCGATTGTCCTTCTTTACACTGCTGTTTGTTTGTTCCTTTTTTGCTCTATCCATGTCTGGCATGCTGTTCCTGGAGTGAAAGGAGCATCCTTCCAACACACATACATACACACATACATACACACTCTTTGTACTATCTATGTTATCTTTTATACTCTAGTGCCACTTGGTGGAAGGAAGCCACCTGAGACTTCTGGGAATGAGTCAAACTAATTGTCAGGGTCCAAAAAAAAAAAAGATAAAAAGACTGTGTCCACTATTGACACCTTTTTAAAATGTCTGCCTTTTGTTATAGCGTAATCATGAATGGCTGCACTTCGTTATGCCACCCCTAGTTTGAGTGTAATGTTTAGATAGGCAAAAGGGCTCTAACCTTTTGGAAACCAATATTCTTGAGCACTTATTCTGTTTTGTTTTTGCCCAGTTTTTTATAGAGCTTGACTACCTTTTCAGCACTTCAGTACACAGTATGCATGACATTGCCCTCGCTAGTTTTTTTTAGCACCTAATTGTGTTTAAAACTAACTCCCTTGGTTGTATTTAGTTAGCATCACACTGCACTATCTACAATCAGTTAGCTTTAAGTTTGGCTGTATTTTATGATTAGAAAAGGCTCAGCTATCTTATCTTTTGGCACTTGGTAAAGATTGGTCTGTACTGTACAAAGCTTTTTTTTTTTTATTACTCCATTGTTAAGGCTGTACAGGGTTGTGACGATAACTGGTAAATAGATCATTTGTACTTTTTAGTTTTTGTATTTGTTTCCTTTGTTTGGCATTATTTTATGTTCAACTTGCCAGGTCTAAATGTAACAGGATTTGAAAGTAAAGCTTACATCAGATATTACTTCAGTCGTTTGTCTTTTCTGTGCTAATTCGTTTGACCGTGTATATCACTTGAGCACTACTAACAGCATCACTCTTTAGCACTTTGCTAAATGCATAACAAAACTTTGTCTTCGTCTTCCTAGCTGGCTGTTTCTTCAGTGAATACTTTAATGACCCAAATGCTCATCATAACACCCACAACCCTACAAAACCTCAATCTAATTTTGGGATCTCAAATGACTCTCATTGCTTTTTATCTATACTACAAAGTTTATTTACTTAAGAGGTAATCACAGACAATTCAGCTGACCGAGCAAGTAGCTATATTGCAGGTGTTGCAGCTTCTAGCATAGATATAATACTGGTGCCCCTGGTTATAGTTTGTAAATTAAAAATAAACTATCTACAGTTGTCCTCTGTTGAATATTTGAAAAACCTTATTTAAGTCTCTGAAGTCCAATAAAAGGAGTCTATATACAAACTTGATGACTTTGTAAAATCACATGCAAAAAATAAAATTAATGTTCAATGCAATGAACGTTTTTTTTTTCTGGTCATTAGTTATGTAAAACCTCAATAGCATTAAGTGTTTTTCTTGAAATAAATTTGGATAACATTGGGAAAATATTACAAAAGATGACTGTGTCACAATACCATTCCAGTAGTAGTCAATAAACACCCTCTATTTAAACATTGCCCACCCCAAACGAGCATCCTCACATTATTTGTTCTTTTAGCTCACATTCAAATTAATTTACACACTTAAACCCAAATAAACTCAAGTAATTAGGAATGCAAAAGCATTTGTGTCCATTCAATATTCATCTCAGAGAGAGTAGCAAGTAAAGACATACGAAATAAAAGCTGAGAAGAGATCAAACACAATTCAGAGCAACAACAGCAGCAGAAAAAGGACATGAGTTAAAGAAAAGCACTGACCATCTTTGAGGGACATAGCATTCTCTAATTTATAACGGTGGCATGCCATCATAATAAGGAATAGGATCTGTCATGGTGTCTAGCTGGTGTTTTTATTAGACCGATGGGAGGTCTCTCTCGCTCTCCTTCCTGTGTTATAGTAATAAAAGTTACAGCACGTTCTCGCCCAGCCAAAGGTTGGCCCTGCCTAATGAAAACAGATGAAGCAGAGATAAAGTGTTTGCCGACATTAAGGGACTCATTTATCACCGTTAGCCCCCAAGCTATAGAACACCTTGGTCTGGAGCTCTCCTTTAACAGGCCCGGCCTCACAGCACCCTGGTGGCACGCTGCTGCCTTCCAGGCACATGAACACCTCCATCTTCACCTCTCTTTCTCTGTTATTCGTTGCAGATTACGTATTGCTTTAACAGATCACATCACTGTTTACATCTCTATGTGTATACAGTCTCATCCACTGTGTTTATTTAAGCTCTAGAGAGGTTTTAACTGTAAAAAAAAAAATGAAGTGATTTAGAGGAACCTTTAGTAAATCTAGCTATCTTTAGCTGCACCCCAATGTTGACCCATGTGGGTTCAACAGCCATCCAAAGCCGAATCTCTTCTGTTGAAGGGCCATGTTCTCATCTAGCTGCTCATCTTGCCTGTGTAGCCTAATAATGAATCTTTTTGGCTGTGTTTAAAGCTGCTTAATTAAGTTCAAAGCAGCGCTCGGGGCACTGTGTGCCTGCTCAGCTGACCTCCCTATGAGTGGAAGTGTTGATTAGGAAGTGAAGAGACATGCAGGCACTGCAGGGGATGGCTATTGATTGAAAGGATAGAAAACCTCATTTGGATTTTGTGATTGGAATATCACACTGTACACAGGGGCTGTTTTTCTTCATTTGCCGCATAACAATGACTTCATTCCTGTGCTGACAGTTTGGTGAAATTGTGAACTAAGTGAGGAATTTCTGTGATAAGACTAAACGCCAGAGTTTTCCCTCATCCCAATAATAGCCCTTCACCCCGGGCCGAGTTGTCTGCACAATGTCGACCTTTCGACACCACCTCACAAAAGTTGGCCGCTGTCGATCGATAGCGTGTTAGCTTTTTGTTTGAAGGTTCAGGCTGCCTTGGCTTTATTACAGCTGCTGAGAGTCATGGGGGAGTCGTGCACGGCTTTGTGAGAGAGGAGCTCCCTCTTGTTTGCCAAAAGTGTAATCCCGCCATGACCTGCCGTGACCCTGCCCTGAGAGGAAAGCTGCTTAGACAGAAGTGCGTGTCTGTGGGAGCTCCCAGCTGCCTGGCCTCTCTCTCTGCGTCTCTTTTTCTCTCTATTTTTTGCTTTGCTTACTACATCTACCTCACGCTCCCCCCTTATAGCTCCATATAACGCTTTTTATCACACCGAATCCCTCCTTTTACCTCTAACTAAATAGCCGACTCTCCTTTTTGCTTCTCCTATTTACCTCATCATCTTTTTCTGCCCTTTCCTTCTTTTACAGTTAACTCCATGTATGCTTCACTCAGCATTAATACCTCCAAGACTCCCCCTATTCACCGGCCCTCATCCACTATTGAGGTTTTTACCCTGTGAAGGAGCCCAGGCCTTGCTAAGTGGAGACAGATCTCCTTTTTCCTTTTCTTTTTTTGCTCCAACAGAGAAAATAAACACACACAAGTCCTGCCACAGACAGCCTTCAGCATAGGCTGCAGAACAGGACCACTGGCTCACAGGGAAGAGAAAATGAAGGGAAAAAAAATGACCTCTGGAATCGATTTGGCATGGTTGAAGCCAGGGCAAAAACTGCGCCCAACAAGGCTCCGCTGAGGCTGCTTGTTGATTTGTAAATCTATTCATCTTTGAAACAATTAGGCACTCGCATGAATTGGAGAATTTTAAATTCCTTGTTTATTCAGACCTAATAGTGTGTAGAAATTGTGCAAGTCTGCTCTGGCTGCTGGAAATATTAGCAGTTTTATGCCAAGCGCAAGCCAAAAACAAAGACGTTATTTTCAAGGCTGTGCAAGAAAGACAATCCACACCTGAGGTACACCTGAGGGAGAGCAGCAGAGAGAGATGAAATGCAGGCTTGTGTGGGGCGTCACTCACTCGCCACTCTGAGTTGGGTTGGACATGCATGGGGCGACATGTATTTACATGCATGTTTGGTGCCCAGCCCACGGGCATAGCATCACTGCCTGCCCGAACCCCCACTGCGCCTGTTCCCCGTTCTCTCGGGTGAGACATCACTCGACGGGGGTCAGCAGCAATCTGATTCAGGAAGCACTGCAGGGGGTGTTTGAGGGGGGTAGGAGGCGGAGGGATTACCCAAAAGTCCCTGGGCTTAGCATATCCAGACTTGGGGCAGCCTGAATCAGCGGGAGAGGACAGATCATACCCCCCTGCTGGGTGCTGCCTCAAATATAAAGCTACTGCATGGCCACTCCAACTGGATGACAAACACATTATAGAAGAGAGGAAGGGGGGGGGGGACGCATGGTAATTGGCAGTGGGAGAATAGCTCTACTTAAGTATGATCGTGTCTTTGAAATAGATAGGGCACAAGCCAGCCAACTCCCCTGTTGTTAAGCTCTGCTGTTACCATGGCATTCTATGACAGTCACCAGCCATAGGTTACTTGGTTTCTATGGGTAACAGTCAGCGCTGCACTTCATTCACATTTTCTGTGACACTGAACCTAAAGATATCGCCCACCGATTCTCAGCAGCCTACAAGTAAAATCTCTCTGACTGAAACATAACAAGATGTCCATTTTGAAACCAATACACACGCTCTTGTTATTTTTTTTAGCGTTTTCTCCTGTGAGATAATTCGAGTCTGCTGAGATCTGAAGTTAGGAGATTTCGTTATAGAGGGCTTAACAGAATAGCCCAAGGTCAAGCTCAAACTAATCAGGCTCCTCATTTCCCTGGATGGAGTAATGAAGTAGAACCCTAACCTCCGGCTGACCCTGGGAATCTGTAGCAGGGAAAATTGGCCTGGAGACCAATTAGCAAAGAGTAAACGGAAATATTAAAACAGAGCAGTCATTTATTAATAAATATGAACCAAGTCATCCAAAAAAGCAACTTCAAAGCGCTTAAATGTGCCTTTATGTGAAAAGAACGGTTAGATGTTTTACACCAAATGTCATAAAACCTTACATCTCGCAGGATAACAAGCTCTTTTTAGTCGGTATCCTAAAGATGATTTGTACTGAGGGTTGATTACAACCTGGCTAGCTCTCCTAATTATCTCATGCACTTGAGCTTTTAATGATTTCCATGATTCAATTATCCCTAACTGAATTCCTGTCTTCAATCAATTTAAGCCATAGCTGCACACTCATCCATCTTCCAATCAGGACATCGGGAATCCCTCCATCCATTCTCATTTGAGGAGAGAGTGGGTCAGACAAATTAACTAGGATCACATCCATCCGTGTCTTTTCATCTTATTTTTCTAACCTTTTCTGTTACTTTTACTTTGTTATTCTCGAGTGTGGCGAGGACTTGTTCAGGACAATGGAAGGAAAGGTTATACACCAAAATTATTTGTCAAGTTCTATTTTCTATGAAAATAATTAAAGCTGCAGTTGAGTTTTTTTAACCTCATTATAAATAGAAACAACATGGATGTCTCACTTCCCTAACCCCTCCAACTGCACAATTGAGTGCTTGTGGATATAATGTATTCTACTGAAACCTTGAATAAATACAGTTTAGTCTTTTATCTAAAAAAAACCTTTTGTCCTGCTCCTCTCCGCTGGTTGTTGTGATACCTGATGTGAAGGTGAGTGACAGTGGCTCTCTTTATCTCTCAGCAACGCTCTCACACAAAAGGCACACACTTAGGAGATACACACAAACCCCACTTTTGTATACACACACACACACCAACACACACACACCCACACCCACACCCACACACACACACCCACCCACACACACACACACAGTTTGGCACCATCTGCTGGAGCCATGACAAACATGTAGGTGAAATGATGAATTATTTGCCTACAAGTCAAATATAAAAATGATGTACATCTATTTATATATATTTCTTAATTGCAGATTTGTATTTTTTGAGAGAAAAGCCAAGGCATTTTTGACTGTTGACTGGTGAATGCAGCCTGTTCAACCAGTTCACAGCCAAATTACAGCTGAGGGAGAAGAAGAAGCACAGAAATGGTTGCCAAGGTGCCCAGATAGTCATTTAACCCTCATTGGTTGAGAGGCACGCCGAGGGCAGGCCAGCCTATTCACATGCTGCTCTTTCCATCCCCATTATCTCCTCTGTCTCATCCCCGCAACCACCAATATAGTTTCCTTGAAAGGGTTTAGCATTCTTTTAAATGTAAATACCAAATTGTGCAGACGCACAGGATGGAGCTGAAGATTAGGTTTGATGTTTTATCACAGCAGTGGCTTTCTCTTGGGTAAAACCGTTTAACAGCAGCACCAACTGCAGAGCAGAACATTTCGGGGCGTTTTGGCCACATTTAATATTGGGGATGATCATACACAAAGACAGGCCCGCTACACTGCATCAGCCTTGTCCGAGCATCTTACCCTGATGGACTCCGCAGCACAAACGGGTCAGCAAACTTCACTCTCATCACGTTCAGCAGTGCTCATCATGTTGCTGTGTAGCTTCAGATGTCTTCATTCAGACGGCAGGCTCGGCTATTTCTTTTCTCAGAGCCGTTGCATTTTTGGACGGCAGTGAGCGTGCATTCCCTTGCACAATTTTCAATAGAGCAACCCCTGGAGAAGCCGGAGAAAGGCAATCACAACGCTTACACTGACAGCTCTTTTCTAAAGTGCACTTGATTTATTTGATTTAGCAAAGATTAATGGCCCTCCCTCCAAGCAGGCCTGGTGGAGACGTGCAGCAAAGCACAGGTTTCCTCCTGCAGAAGCACAGGTGTATGCTAACACAGATCATGAAATGGTCCCAGATATAGACACACATCCAAACATATATGTACTGTACATAGTCTCACAAATCATCCTTGAGCATGCTTGATATGAGATTTCTTTGTTACACCTGAACTGACAGATTAATTCCTCAAATTTCCATTTACTGCAAAGCATAACACTGTCACAATTTTAAATTAAACTGGATATCAGGGTTTTTCATATTTGCATACAATGTGCAGCCCAAACTTGAAAATGACATTATAAACTTGACTTTAATCATATCCAATTTTTTTTCATATTTTTTATAAAAATGAAATAGAAATTACTTGTTCAGGGTAATTTCCTATATGTCCCCTTTAGCAAAATCTGAAGTCAAGTAACGAAACCCCATCCAGCTAAATCTGGGCTTGTTTTTCCCGAATTGCTTGAATAAAAGTAAAAAAGGTCAAGCACATTCTTGCCTATTGCTGTATTTATTTATTTTATTTATTTACATTTGTCTGGGAGTGGAATGGATGTTGTTGTAATGCTTTATGTTTGTATGATGCAAACGTAAGATTCTGATTTATGATAAATATTTTAGCTCATTAACCTTTTGTTTTGTTTTTTTGACATTTTGACAATGTGGTGTTGTATTGATGTATAAAACTAGCTAATGAGGATCAAAACATTGAGAATAAATGTATCAACAGTAAGCGGAGGGGAAAAGGACAGCCTGGGGTTGTTATATGTATATCGCTGTAGTGCTTTATGATGAAATTGTACGAGTTGTGCTGCCCTCTGACTCACCCGACACAATTCATGTTTACATAGATATTTTTTCTGTCCAAAGAGTTGCTTAAAAGTAAAGATACAGCAATCTGGTTTCAGCGAGGGTTATTTTTTTTAACCTGATTTAGTTTTAGCATTGGCAGCCCTAGACTTTCATTATGTAAAACTCTGAGAAAATAACTTAGGTAGTATGGTCAGGTTTCATTTTGGGTTTGAATAAGTTCATTTTAGTGTTGGCAGCCCTGAGCTTCTACTCTCAAATTCAGTTAAATTCTGTTCTGCTTACTTATTTAGAGTTGCAGTAGCTCATATAGTTTGATCTTTTTTCACTCTCTCACCCACACATGCTCATAAACTGTATGCAGAAAGCCATGTTCCCAGAGCTTGCTGCTAGAGGGAGACACCTGCCCCTCCACTACGTGCCAGGAAGCGCTACGTCTGGCTGGCTGGCCTACAGTTGCCAGGCCAGTGGTCCGGTACGCTCCAGTTCTGTTGGCACTGATGCCTGCCCATCTGTCCGAGTTGACACGTTTGCTCCCACACTACTTGTCCAGGAGGACAAAATGTGCAGTGGTGTCCTGGCAAAGCTCCCCGAAATGTCAACCTGGCGTGACAAACCCATGCCGGCCCCTTGGCCCTCACAGGCCTGGTAGTGTGGGGTGCTGCCCTGGATCCGACATGGAGCCAGGAACATGCCATGGTAACAACAACTGCTGATCGACTACCGGGGCGCTACCATCTTGTCCAGGGTGGATAGAGCTTGTACGGTCGGGTCGAGGATGACTGTTCTCATTACAGGCCCTGAACCTTACAAAACTTGGCTATTCACTAGTTGATAGAGGGCAGCTGGACAGAAATGAGACATCATGAACAGGAATTGCAATGGTCGGACCCTATGCAGAAGAAAACCCAATCTGATTAAAAACTGTTATGAATGAAACAAAGTGTAACCTGGCGCAGCTTCTTACAAGCCAAAAACAATGGATGCAAAAGACAAACGGCATATGGAACATATTTTCTGTTGTTTGAGCAGATGATCTTGGAAGTGCTGTGGGGTTCTGATGTTGGCTGACTCTGTCCTGCAGCCCCCTCAGGGCAGCAACTGTGAGTAGTCATTAACACGGGGAGCAGGCCATGTCAGGAGAGAGCTGAGTCTAGCGGTAGTTAACAGCCACTATCCAGTTAAATCCTGCTCCTCTGTGCTAAACAAGATCAACTACAGCATTTCTACTGGTTGCTAAGACTGTAAAAGTAGCACATCATGTAAAGACCTTTAGAAAAAAAATACACTGTTTTGCATGTAGCCTACAAAGGAACAAAATGGGGAAAGGTGTATTTCCACTCCATTGTGCCTCCTCGCTCACTTTTGCTGGATCTAAGGTTACGGCCGGGGATGTCTGGCAGTTATCCATACACAGTGAATCATGGCATTTGTGTGTGTGTGTGTGTGTG
>NC_045734.1:9384401-9397515 GCF_008692095.1 Etheostoma spectabile
TGTGTGTGTGTGTGTGTGTGCACAGGGGAGCTGTGGACAGGTATGACAGGCCGACCTCTGCATGCTACCAGAGAGAGTGTGCGGCCCAGTGTTACCTGTCATAACACGAGCTACCTGGAGCCCTGGAGCACCAGCCTGACCAGGCCACTGGGCAGCTAGAAATAATAGAGACTGGCAAGAGGGCAATGAGGGGTCACACGAAGGGAGAGAGGAGGGGGACAAGGACATACGACAAGAGGACTGGTGGAAAGATGAAGGCAGGAGAGTGAGAGTGAGAAGAGAGGAAAGAGAAATGTAGTGGAGTGAGAAGAGCTGTGAGGATAATGATGTGGGAGCAAGTGGGTCAATCAAGGAGCAAAAAGAGGATTATAAAAGAGAGGTAAGGTAAGGAACATGGCTGCTGTTCTCCCTGAGCCTCTGAGGACAGCTTCAAATGATAGGCTCAGGCAGCGAGGAGAGAGAAATGAAAATCTGACTTGTGTGAATGACGATTCAGCAGCATTTACATTGTACATACTGATTCTTCAGTACGACTTGCGAGCGCCTAATACTTGTGCACGCATCAGCTACAAAAACCATTCAAACATGAACATGTTCAGCTCTTTAAGGACAATTGGCTTGTATGAAGATTTTTGTACAATTTATATTTTAAAAAATGTCTTCTTTTTACATTGAAAGTCAATAGAGCAATATCCAAATCCTCTTCAGGCTTCTTCCGCTTCATAATGCTACTACTCCCACAGATCTTCACCTAAAGACATCATTCTAGCTTTAAATTATTTACAAAACCTTCAGCTATTAGAAAATTATTCAGCTTTTTGAAACCTTACAGTTTTAGTTTTATGACTGTTTAAGTTGTATTGCTTCTTCCAGGCGATTTCTGCATTTATAATGGGTGTGTAATGCGTTACTTACTGTAGGACATTTTGTGTGGAGTTTGCATGTTCTTCCAGACTTCAATTGACATACTATACTATGAAGTTTTTATAACTTTTTCAGATATACTTTGACTTATGTATCACCTTTCTCGACTTGCTATACAATGACTATTTTGACATACTATACTATGGCTTTCTTTATTTCTTTTTCGAGATACTATCCATGACTTTTTTGACATACTAAACTTTGACTTTATTTCTTTCTTTTTTCAACATACTATACTACAACTTTTTTCAACATACACTATGGCTTTTTCCAACATGCTAAACTACTGGTTTTTTTCACTTTTTCAATTTACTATACTGTGACTTTTTTAGACATACTATAAAATGGCTTTATTTTACATATTATACTATTACTTTTTTATCCTTTTTTCAACATACTATACTATGACTTTTTTGACATACTATACTATGGCTTTATTTCTTTCTTTTTTTGACATACTATATATTATGGCTTTTTTATCACTTTTGTATATATTATACTTTTTTTTTTACTTTTTTCTTTTTTTCATTGCACCATACTACGACTTTTTTAAACATGCTATTATAAGACTTTTGTTTTGTTTTGTTTTGTTTGTTTTCAACGATATACAGTTTTTTTTAATCATTTTTGTAACATACTATACTGTGGCTTTTTTTATCACTTTTTTCAGCATACTATATGGCTTTTTTGACATACTATAATAGGAGTTTTTCAAAATGCCATACCATGACTTTATCGTTTTTCAACATACTATACTATGGCTTTTTTATCACTTACATTGACAAACTATACTATGGCTTTTTATTACTTTTTCAACATCCTTTGACACACTATACTATGAGTTTTACTATGAGAATCATTTTCAGCTTTCTCGACATACTATGACTTTTTTATCTCTTTTTTTAAACATGCTATACATAATGGCTTTATTTAATTGTATTTTTGACATGCTTTACTATTACTTTTTTGACGTACTATACTATGGCTCTTTTATTACTTTCTTTGACATACTATACAGCTTTTTCAACATACTATAACATGACTTTTTTGACATACTATACTATGGCTTCTTTTTATCACTTTTCTGACATGCTATACTATGGCTTTTTTTAACAACTTTTCTGACATTCAGTACTATACTATGGCTTTTTATTATTTTTTTGACGTACTATACGATGCTTTTGTCAACATACTATAGTACGGCTTTTTCTTAACTTTTTCGACTACTATACTATGGCTTTTTTGACATACTATACTATAGCTTATTAATAACTTTTGTCAACATGCTATACTATGGCTTTTTTTCAATATAATGTTCTATGGCTTTTTGCACTCATTTCGACACACTATACTATGGCTTTGATGATGTTTTCAACGATATATAGTTTTTTTATCACTTTTTTGACATACTATACTGTGGCTTTTTTATCACATTTTTCAACATACTATATGGCTTCTTTGACATACTATAATGTGAGTTTTTCAAAATGCCATACTATGGCTTTTTTATCACTTATTTTGACATACTATTCCATCCATCTTTTTAATGACTTTTTTCATCAAACTATATATACTATGGCTTTTATATCACTTTATTCAACATACTGTACTATAACTTTTTTATCACTTTTTTCAACATGCTAGGCTATTTCTTTTTTATCACTTTTTTCGACATACTATACTATAACTTTTTTTGTCTTACTATACTATGGCTTTTTCATCACTTTTTTAGGCATACTATGACTTTATTATTTTTTCAACATACTATACTATGACTTTTTTTACATACTACACTAAGTCTTTTTATCACTTTTGCTATCATACTATACTATGGCTTTATTTATTTCTTTTAACAACAAGTAACAATATACTACACTATCACTTTTTTCAACATACTATTATTAATACTATTATATATACTATTTTACGACATACTGTGTGATGACATTTTCAACAATACACGTTTTTATCACTTTTCGACATACTATACTATAGCTTTTTTCACTTTTGTGAACATACTATACTATGACTTTTTATCACTTTTATAGACATAATAAACTATGGCTTTTCATCACTTTTTTGAAATACTATACTATGACTTTTATTGACATACCATACTATGACTTTTTAATCACTTTTTTCAAAATACTGTACTGTGGCTTTTTATCACTTGTTTAACATACATACATACATACATTTCTATGACTTTTTTGACATACTATACTATAACCTTTTGGTTGATTTGGTAAGGGGGCAATTCAAGGCAAGGCAGCTTTATTTGTGTAGCACATTTCAGCAACAGGGCAATACAAAGTGCTTTACACAAACAGTTAAAAGAAAAAAAAACAAGAATTAAAGTTACAGTGCAGCATAACACATTAAACATTAAAAAATTAAAACAACCATTTAAAGAAAGGCAACATCAAAAAGAAAGGTCTTCAGCCTTGATTCAAAAGAACGGAGTTGAACTGCAAGCGGATCTGCAAGAGATCTGCTGCGTTTGTTCCAGATATGTGGAGCATAGAATCTAAAGGCAGGACTAAAACAACTCCACTGGATCCCCATCTCCCACTGGATCACAAAATCCTGGTCTTCACATACAAAGCCCTCCACCATTTGGCACCCTCATACCTCACTGACCCCCTCTCCCCCTACCAACCCTCACGGTCCCTCAGATCCGCCTCAGCCGGTCTCCTCCGCATCCACAAGTCCAAACTGAACAGTTTTGGGGACAGAGCCTTCTCCAGGGCAGCTCCCGGGCTCTGGAACTCCCTCCCCCATGCTTTGTTTTGTTTTGTTTTATTTTAATTGTTTTTATTATCTTCATGCAACGGGAGGAGGGTTTCAGACATTGTATTATGTCCTCCAGGTTTTTATGGTTGATTGTATGAAATTGTGTAAATTGGAACTAGTTTTGCTTGAACACTGTGACAACACATATCCTGGAATTGAATTGGAGGCACTGACTGTCTGAACTAATCTTCTGAATTTTGTCTTTGAAGAAGGATGCAACGTCACTGCAGGCCAGATGCTACTGCAAGATGCAAGTTCAGATGTTACTGGTACTATCAATGGTAGCAAACAAAGCACGTGAATTATTACTATTTCTGGAAGAACCGCCTTGCATTCCTCAGTTCCAAATTATAAACGCAAAGTCTCTCTTCATAGTTATTATAATGGACCAGTTGAAATGATCTAAAAGCTCAGTGACTGAGACCCCAGAGAGGGCGGGTGTGGAGGAAAAAAGCTGAATGAATGTTTCACTGGTGTTTTCAGTGATGTACCGTTTTCTGATTAATTTGTTTGGACACTTTTTTACACAGAGATAGTGCTGTTAGCAACACAGGAATGATCAGGAGAGAGCAACGTCAGGTTGCTCTCTACTACACTATGACATTTTCATAACTTTTTTAACATAATATACTATGACTTTTTTATCACTTTTTTTTTTACACACTATAATTTGGCTTTTGTATTAATTTTCTGACATACTAAATAATATGTTTTTTTTCAACATACTATGACATTTTTATCACTTTGTTCAACATACTGTGGTATAACTTTTTTCCACATTCCCCTCTGCCCCGGGTTTGAGTCCAAGTCTGAGTTGAGTCTTTTTGTGTGGACTTTGCGTGTTCTTCCAGACTTTATTTGTCTGGAAGAACATTCATCATACTGTACTATGACTTTTTAACGACTTTTTTTCAACATACTATGCTATTACTTTAAAAAAAATATTTTTGTTATTATTTGTTTAAATTAATAATTGGAAACATTGACACTTTTCCACATTTTCCTATTGTATATGTGTGCGTTTGTGTGTCCTTAGTGTGTTTACACTTGTACTTAGAGCTGTCTACTCATGATCCGATCACTCAGGATTTTAATACCAGGTCAAAAGGGGGCCTCTCTCTACATGGATTTTCTCTGTCAATGTGTCTGTCTGCTGTAAAGAAGCAGTGGCGCAGACAGGCAAAACATTTGAGCCCCTATCATTTCTTACTCTTGAATTTAATCACCTTTGCACTTTAGCTATTTACACTGCTTCAGCTTCTTTCCATGCTTAATTAAGTCTTATTTAGGGATCCATACTTAATTCAAGCTTAACAATGTTCCACATCTTTCATTCATTAGGAGTTTTACATAACTTTTACATTTTTGAACATAGCTGATTGAGATTTCTTAATCTGACCCACCCATTTCCCATTTAACAAACTCATTTGTTACTCTTTCAGTTACTTCTTCATCCAAATTGAAGCTGGCAATTCAGTTTAGCATACCATATTGGTATTATTCTGCTTTTTTAAAACATTCTTATTAATTAGAACTATTAACACCTTTCCACATTTTCCATTTTCCACAAGTTCACCCTCTAACAAATTTTTACCAGCAATATAGTGTAGCAACAGCTTTTTTTTTTTAAATGTTGAAATATTTCACTTTTGTTTGATACGCTATAGGTATTATTCAATTTCAATGAAATTCATACTAATTAAACCATTCCCACTTTTTCAACTATTTTCACTTTGCCTTCTTCTTATGCAATTATGTTTTAAAATTTAGCTTTTCAGCATTCACACGCATTTTCTGCAGGAAATGCGTTTTCTAGTTCTTTCAGAGTCCACAGTGTCTGTATGACACCCTCAAACCAGAATAATAAGCCCTCTTTTTAACAAGACATACCCACACGCATCACTTCACATTTGTCTGGAAGTGTAGTTTACCTTTGCGAGTATGATGTTGTAGTGTTCTCGAGGTGCAGCCACTGGCTTGCAGAGATGAAACAGCTGAATTCACTTAGGCAGGCTTGGCCAGCAATTAAAGTACTGGATTAAGAGTGATTGCATTTTGTGTCCTGAGGAGGCGCTGCCTGCCATCTTGAGAGGTCTCATTAACATGGCTGCCGTGGGCTTTGCTGAACACTGCCACAGGCAGTTAAAAAATAATGGAGACATTATCAACCTTAATGTCTTGTACCTGGAGTGGAGAAGATTTTATAATCACTATTGTGATGGGCCATGGGCTGCCAGTTGGGCGAAAGGGAAAGGTTGGATGAAGATAACCCTTTTTCTGACCAGACCCCTGTGTGTTTTTTTGATCAGCCACTACACGTGGGGAGTCTGAGCAGCTGGATTTCATTAATTGAGTGCTGGCAGCATTCTGCTCTGGCGGCAGGGGTGAGTCACACTGGTGGGATTGGTCTCTCTCTCTCTCCCTGATATTATCTTCCAACCATAACTACAAATAATTATTCACTCAAATCCATTACCGGGGGTCAATCATTTCCCCAATCAGTTCTAAAGTCCAATTACTGGCGCCAAGGCTCTATTCACGCCTTCCTGCAGATGAAGGCCTGGCCCACAGGCTGCCCAGTAAATTACACATAGCAAACAGTGGAGTGTGCATGTGTGGGAGAGCGAGCCTCCTCAGGTGGGTAATAAAGCAGAGGTACATACTGGTCTCCCTGGGGCAGTCTGACCGTACCATCTAGCAGACTTCACCAGGTTAAATAGAATTAGCCCATGCAATGAGACGCACTTCGAATACCAACCACGTCTCATCACTCTACAGGCTAGAGAGCACGCAGCATGCATGGCGCAGCCTGGTATTAACATCCATCTCAGCAGTTGATATAATAAGACATGTCGCCATAAGGGTCTTCTTATAAAGAGGCTGCACAGTGACCCATCAGAGAAGCATAATGAGTAGGGTGTTACATCTAGAAGCACACACAACACACAAACACACACACACACACACACTCAGGGCTCTGCTGAAGCTCTCCAACCCCATTAGCGTGTGGCTTCTTGTATTGTTTTGCAGCCGTCTTGAAAGTGAGCCCTGAGCCTGGAGGAACTGCTTTTCACATTCATCTGTCACTACAGAGGGACAGCAGTGCAGCGAGCCGAGTCGGAGCGTCCGGGTGGGCAACAAGGCAGGCAGCGTGTGTGGGTGCATGTGTGTGAGTGTGTGCGTGACAGAGGAAGGATGGCTTGTATGTATGTACAAGATGTGCTGGAGGTGAGCAGGACAAAGAGAGGGGAGGGTGGATGAGTGTGGTGGAATGTGCTTGTGTATGAGGAGTAGAGCAAACATAGCAGGGACAGGGTGAGGCTTTATGGATCAGCAGCCCATGACCGGTTGTCACACTACACACACAGCTCCTAAATCAGCCTGGTAGGAGGGCCAGTCTGACATTTCTCCCAGTGTCAGCCTTTCCTTGAGCTCTGACCAGAAAACAACAAGAACTATAATGCTGAGACAACCAACAAAAAGAAAATCCTAGATATCTCTCTGTGCAACGATATGCTCACTTTGTTTACTGGCATTTGTAACAGAACCATTTATCACCGCTCATTCCAGACTTTGAGGTTTCAAAGGGGAAAAGCTGAGTTTTTGGAGTACAATTACAACAGTATGAGGGCACTGTTTTGTTTTGTCCTGAGCCAGGAAAGCATTCTGACTTCAGACTGCTGACACAAAGAAAGGCTGTCAATGTAAGCCCCTCCATTAAACATGAAAAAACCTCATCAAAGAGCCAGTCTCTGTCCTCTGCTTACATTCAAGAAATCGAGTGAAATGCTAAACACATGTGGATGGGTCCTGTGTTTAGGCTAAAATGGCCGAACACGATCCAGCAGCATTTGAGTTAATCTTCCTTAGTGAAACCGCATGGTGTTGTTTACACTGGAGACGTGTGTGTGTGTGTGTGTGTGCGTGTGTGCGTGTGTGTGTGTGTGTGTGTGGAACTCACTGTTCCCTTTTGCAAAGCCAAAGCAGTTACAGTGTGTTTGTGTCAGCATGATGGAGGAGAAGGGTGTTACTCAGACCTAATGAATCCATCTGCATTCAAGGGGCATTCTTCCTCTTGTACACAGGCGGGAGCAAACGAGCAACGACCTAGGAGGAGAGCATCCAGCGGTTGGGGGGCTCCGCCTCAGTATTTCCAAAGCAGATGAGCTTTGGAAATTTAGGCTACCGTCAAGGAGAGGGATGAGGTTGAAAGCCGTACAGTCACACACTCAACCTTTCTCCTTTCTGCTTTTCAGCGAGGATTGAGAATAGCCAAGGAGGGTTTGGAACTGAGGGCGAGGACTACAGTACAGCCTGTGGCCCAGGAGAGTGGCAGCTGCTGATGTCCTCACCTCTGAGTGACCTGGCACCCTAGCAACCTCAATGAAGAATGGATGGAGGGCAGGAGGCGGGGGCATTATGAGGAGGAGGGTAGTTGGCACTCAGGCCCAAGTCATATAGATAATGAATCCAGAGCTAAATGGAATTTGGAAGCCCTCTAGTGGTGTAAGAGAGTAGAGACAAACACCCACATGGGGTATAAAGATACAGTATCATGAACACTATAAATACTGTGTAATATCAAACCCAATTATTACTCTCTGTTTATAAAGTATTTGTAATCAGTATTTAATAATAAAAGGGTCAAAATACAGCAGTCAGGTTTTTAACTACAACTAAGAAACAAGAACAAATTACCCCAATTTTATTATGCCCCCATTGGCATCCAGTTACTTTTAAAAACTAAATTTGAAGATTATAGTAAATGGACTAGCTCCAAATCACATTTGCAGCATTGTTATGAAAGTACCAAAGGTTTCGGATGGCAATTTGATTAATTCACTGATGATTATTGTGCCAAAACCGAAAAGCATGAAAAGACAAGTCACACACTCTGTCCACCCCAGAGTTGAAACCAATTAATCCATCTACAGAAAATTAATCAATTTTGATAAGCGATTTATCATAGAAATCATTTATCATGCAAAATATATTGCAGATTACTACTTCTCATATGCAAGGGTTTGCTGCTTTTCTCTGTTTTATATTATCATAATATGAATATTTCTTTTGGTCAGACAAAATCGAGCAATGTCCTGTTGTCAATTTGGGCTCTAGTTATTTTCCTGCTATTTATAGCTGAATAAAGATAATAGATTAATTTTGTCCCTTGTTCGCACTGATATTTTAAGTAGGGTATTACCACAATCCCCTTACCCTTTATTTAGATTATACATGCACATGTCACTAACACTGTCGACTAGTACTGTTATCCTTAATAAAGCAGCATTTCTGTTAAAATGAATACAGTAGCTGCACTGGAGTTATGAGTGTATGACATCTCTTTATCTTTAATTCTCTGGTGGCGTCCAGGAGTGCAGTGCATTATGAAAGTAATTCTGATAATATTAAAGTGTATTTTGCCTGATTTAGAAGCAGCTGACTCATTCAGGGGATACCTGGCACTGACATTTCTGGCTCCAGGGTGCAGAAAAAATTCATTAGGTCTTTGACAAATCTCAGGACTAATATTCGTAAGGAGGTAACATTAATCACTTCCCCTTTTTCATATCATGAGCAAACACAAGGACGGAGAGAAGCTTGGCCAACTCTACTGACAGATTTAATGTTATTCACACCAATTCTTTAATATAATATTCATCTTGGTAACACACAGTGAATAAAACATTTTGTAAGTCAAGTCAATTTGCAAAGGGAAATTACCTTTTATTATATGAACCATGACAGTTCAACAAGAGAAACACCTGACCACAACAAATCATAGTCTGATCCTTTTATTTAAAAAAATTTTTTTTGGTATTACATGGTGTGTATTATTGATCATTAGATGAGAAAGGAGGGCAACAGTGTCAGTAAAAATGATCACAGATCACACCACTACAGTACAAGTCCTATCAATATTTATGGCATGACCAAGTCACAGCTTCATCAAATAATGACCCTGTCTGTAAAAGGGATGAGTATTGTGCAAATCCCAAATGTACCAACATGACCTTTACACCCCTCTGTATGTTTTGCACTAATCTTATTAAAACGGATCCTGAGGGTCTGTAATTTCTTTGTCCAAGAAGACAATCCCAAGTATCTGCTTTAGAAAAACCAGGCTATTGGTGGTGCAACATTTCGTATCTCGCAGTGAAATGTATTATTTTGCTGTCTGCTGTCAAAATGTGCAGTAAGTGAGAAGTGAAAACTGTTAACACTCTCTTCCCTCTCCTGATTTGAATTAAAGCATGCAGAAACCAACTTTTCTGTGGAGGGATGACTTATTTCTTAGATGTTTCCAATTTCAAATTAAGTGTACAAAGGGCAAGACAGTTTTTTTTGTGCAAACCATAGCGTCAAGGGCACTTATTCTCAGTCTGTCCTGGCTTTCCTTTGTATTGAGTGGGCTTGATTAGCCATGAGGCATCCATCCATCCACCCATCACCAAAGGTGTAGTCCCACTGATTATTGTGGTGATGATGATGAGAAGGCTTTGAGGAGCAGGTCAGCAGCCAGGCCTGGGGAGATGGCTCCTTTGGTGACCCTCTCCTCGAGGTGGGGTAGAGCCTCCCTGACACTGGGGTGATTCTGGAAATGGCAGAGAGCGTTCTCCTGGATCAAACTCCACATCCAAACCTTCTGCTGGGCCCTCCGCCGCCCCTGCAGTTCCCCGCTGGCTAGCATGGTGTCCCGGTATACCTCCATCTTGGCCCAGGCCTCTTGAATGCCCTCACTGGTGTGTGAGGAGGCACGCACAACCTGAAGAGGTGAGGAGGGGGATGCATGTGTGAATTTAAAGTCTCCTTTTCAACAGTGAGTGCAACCACGACCCATTTACACTTATTTTCTAAATGTCAGTGTTGATTAATGTGCAGTGTGTATAAACAATACAGATAAAATACAAAAAATATGTGTATGGGTTTATTTGACAAATAAAAAAATTAAATGTTGCATTACGTTGTTTTTTTTTAAATACCAAAGGGTTTTGAATATAGTCAATTGCAATTGAATCTGGGGAGTTGCTGGTTTTTCCATTTTAGGTTTTCTTTTTCTAAGTTTTAGATGTTTTTTTAGATGCACTCCCATCCTGTAAGACGCTGTCATGCCTCTTCACAAACGGTATAAGTATTTGTCATCCTAGAACACCTTGTTCACACAAGACATCTGAGGGGTAAATGTCACTTATGTGTTTAGTTCAAGTGACTGCATGTCTCTTTTCAGAGCTTGCTGCAGATTTAATAGCACATGATGAAATTTAAGGTAACGTTTAAGTTTAGCGCAGACACAAAAGTGAAAGAGCCTCAGAATACTAAAAAAGGTCAGGCCATTCATTCAGATGTGCATTTAGGACCCTAAACTGCCTTTAACAATCTTCTGTTTTGGAGAGATTTTGGAGGAGGAGAGACGAGACTAGACCACAGTGTTGTCAAATAAAACCACAGATACTCAATCTCCAGGCTGCTAAAGTGTAATGAAATTACATGTATCATTTGGAGATAATTTGGCATCAACTGGTAAACGACAAAGTTGAATGTGACAGCCTGATAAATATTGGCGGCCAGTGATCCACAGCCAATTATAAATCCTCTAATTACATCATTATGTTAATCATTTTACGAGGACTTGATTTGAGTATGATGCAAAAACAGGAAATCAAACTTTGTGAGCCTAAATGTACTGCACATTCACTAATTATCCTATTTGAAGGGCTATATCAAAATAAAATAAAAATCATCAAACCTATTACCTTACTGGTGTCTAGCCACGCAGACAGGTTTAGTTTTATTTGTCCATGTTTTAAGATACTTTGCCTCCTCCCCAGTACAACAAAGTTGAATGGAATTGTGTTTGTTGTGCTATGTGCAATTATTTTAATTTAAAGTGTTTTTCTTTCTTCCAGAAACAAATCCTGCTCCTGTTTCTCTCGCTAATCCACAGACCTCACTGGGAATGGTTTTCAGAGTATCAACTTCTCTCCTGTTGAATTTGTCTTTTATGAAAACGGTTAGAGGGGTAAGAGTGAAAATATGTTGATGAACTAACCCTATTAAGGGCCACTCTAGCAATTCAGTGTTGCATGTACAAGAGACAGATCAAGATACAAAACACCGCATCCTACACTTCCCATAATCCAATACCTTTCAAACTCCACGCCAAGTCCCGAACCGGGATTAGAACTGAGTAAAGTAAGTTTTAAAGTAAAGGGTAAGTAAAGGGTTTTCCCTCCCTTTTCTTACAGTGGCTATGCATCCTGATAAAGTTCCCTTGGCCTTTGGAATTGACGATGGGTGGCTATTTCAATTCCAAAGGCCAAGGGAACTTTCTCAGGATGCATAGTATCTTGGATCCATGAAATAACTGGCCTTTAAAATTTAACATAACGGAACTGAAGAAAACTGGTGTCCTTTAAAGGTCAGATTTTCCTAATTTTTGAATTAAGGCATTAATATCAATTTCCAAAAGATGTTTTTAAATTCCTCCTTTTAAATCAACTTTAGCATGGATGTGTAAACTTTCTCAAACCACTGTATTTATACAGCACTTTTCAAAAGCAGGGTTACAAAGTGCTTGATTTTAATGAATATGTAAAGACAATTGAAAATTGCTAAAGAATAAGAATAAACTGATGAGTTTTCAGTAAAATTCACAGATTTGACAAAGTTCTTCCACCGTCAGGATGCTAAGCCCAACTATATAATAAGTCTTTTTTAACTCCAAATGTTCTCTTGATTCCAGCTTCCTTAACGTGAGAATATTCTGCTTTTCTGTGTTTTATATTGATGTCAATTGAATGTTGGAAGAATTTTGGATCGTTGGGAGGACAAGGCATTTGAAGATACCTCCCTAGAGTCTCAAGATCTTTCATGTATTACCAAGAACTTAGAAATCAAAGTAGAATTCATGTCATGCCATTTATGTTTTATGTTTTCTTGGTGAGCGAGGTGGACAAAATAAGTGACTGATAAAGTGATGAGAGACTAAATCATAGAATATGCTACAGTAGGCCACACAGTGACACAAGAGAGGGCAAGAGTAAGGATAAATACAGAGAGGAGACTATCAGCTTTTATGTTGAGTGTGCAGGCTTCTAATCAGCAAAATGCATTACACAGCAGCCGAGTATTCAGAGCAGAGTAGGCGGTTGGGTGAGGAGGAGAGGGTTGGGTGGTGGGGGCATTTCCTGGCAGCTTGCCCAGTGGGCAGATGCTGCATTGGGCTGGGAAAACAAAGGGACAAGGCCAGGCAGGCGGGCGGGTGAGCTGGGACATGCAGGGAGGGGTGAGACACTGCAGTACTGAAACCATGACGCCATGGCATCATCATCACCATCATCATCATCATCATCATCATCACCATCATCATCATCATCACCATCATCATCATCATCAT
>NC_045734.1:9397535-9397700 GCF_008692095.1 Etheostoma spectabile
CCTCCTCCTCCTCCCCGCCCCCTTCTGGGTCAGCTGACCTCTCTCTGGGATGGCGTGTTGGGTCCACAGGGCAGTGATACTTGTGCTGTGGCTCCCCACTAGGTCAAATGTTGGACAGTTGTCAATTATCCTTTTTTAAAATGCCTAATCATTGTGTTGTTGGCG